>NW_024069017.1:0-67141 GCF_009389715.1 Phoenix dactylifera | reverse complement strand
CAGCTCATACTACAACGCCAGGGTCAAAGTCAAATCCTTCAAACTGGGGGACCTTGTCCTCAGAAGAGCTGAGGCCTCCCGACCAACTGTACAAGGAAAACTGGCTCCAAATTGGGAAGGACCTTACCGAGTCACGCGCATCCGCCGCCCGAAACTTATAAGCTAGAGTCTCTAGATGGAACTCCCATTCCACGAAGCTGGAGTTCTGAGAATCTCCGCGTGTACTACCAGTAGAACCCCAAGGGGTCCCCCATTATTCAACCATAAATTTCAATCTTATAATAACTTGTGATGGTTTGTGCACTTGTTCGAGCTCACCAATTCTCCTAGCTATCTCATGGTGCCAGGCTCATTCTCCTACCCTGACCACGGTCGGGATGCCTTGATATTTTGGGATAGTGCGTTCTCCATCGGCCAACGAGCTCGGCTCGTTCTCCATCGGCCGACGCGCTCGGCTCGTTCTCCATCGGCCGACGGGCTCGGCTCATCGGCCGACGGGCTCGGCTCGTTCTCCATCGGCCGACGGGCTCGGCTCGTTCTCCATCGACCGACGGGCTCGGCTCGTTCTCCATCGACCGACGGGCTCGGCTCGTTCTCCATCGACCCGACGAGCTCGGCTCGTTCTCCTACCCCGAGACGTCGGGATGCTCCGATACGTCGAGATGCCCCGATACGTTGGGATGCCCCGAGACGTCGGGATGCGGCCCTTTACCAGCCAACGAGCTCGGCTCGTTCTCCATCGACCAATGAGCTCGGCTCATTCTCCATCGACCAACGAGCTCGGCTCGTTCTCCATCGGCCAACAAGCTCGGCTTCATTCCCCATCAATCACAGAGCTCGACTGCTCGTGATCGGCGAGAAGACTGTCATTGGCAACGAACTGGATTCTATCTTGCCGGCGTCCTCAAAAAACGGACTCCGAGCAGAGGAGCGTCTCCAGTCGCCTTGGCATAAGAACGCTCACGGTACCAGGTACCTATTTATTTAATATCTTTCCATTATCTCATTTATTCTTGGATTCTTCTATCTTGCTGGCGTCCTCAAAAAACGGACTCCGAGCAGAGGAGCGTCTTCCATCCCCAGGCAAAGTTCACGGCCTTGGCATAAGGACGCTCATGGTACCAGGTACCCCTTTTAATTGATGTCTTTCCGTTTTCATTTACCTTCATTCTTGGTTAATTAATTACCTGAATGAACCCCTGACTGGCGTCGAGGCACCTGGTCAGGCCAATCATCGCTCGCCTCACCCCTCCAACATGCACTGTCTAATAGCAAGCTTAGTCCAACAACCCTTTCGTCGGAACAAATCCGATCCGCCTCGGCAACTCGAGGCTCGAACCCAAAATTCACTAAAAAATTCCAAGTTTTAGTGGCTAGTCTTAGGGCTCGGTCGAATTCCGAGTTAAACTCGAACTTGAGCTCGCCATCTCGAGCCCAAATGCAAGTCCAACTGTGACGGACGAAGTCAGGGCCGTGGAGCCCATGTCCTTGGAGCCTAAAATGGATCCAAGCAGAGAAACCAAAGTCTACCAAAGACAAAGGCATTTGCAAATTTAAGGAAAATACATGTATATTCATTTCAAAAAGCCCGTAGGCTAAGTACAAAGACTCGGGCTCGGCCTTAACAAGTATGGAGGCCATTCCGACTTAAAAAAAAAAAAACTAACTACACTAAGGCTCGCGCCTGGCAGCTTCGGAATAGCCGGCTCTGCGGTAAAGGCCTCCCTCTTCGGCAGCCTCAGCAGCACCAGGAACGGCCTCGGAGGCCGTCCCGGTGGCCTCGGGGACAGCCTCGGCCGCCTCGGCCAGACCTCCCTGGTCGGCCTCCGGAGCTTCTGCCTCGGCCTCCGGAGCTTCTGCCTCCGGAGTTTCTGCCTCCACCTCCACCTCCGACCTTTCAACCCCTGCTCCTGGTCTGAGCAGGTTCAGGTCAAAATCTGGAAGGAGCTCCCGCAGTTGGTTGCGGAAGTCCTTGAAGCCCTAGATGAGCCCGTTCACACCTTCTTCTTCTAGAAGGTCACGGAACTCATCCGACTCACGGAAAAGCTTGACCGCGTCTTGGGCCTGCTCCCGAGCCTCTTGCTCCCGAGCCTCATGGTATGCGGCTTTCCGCTCGAGGTTTTTTATTTCCCGCTCGAGCTCTAAGGTCTTAAGGCTGGCATTCCCCACCTCTTGCTCGCAGAAGGCCAGTGCCAGCTCGGCCTCGGCCAAACGAGCCTCCGCGGCGCGCACTTCCGATCTCGCCAACGTATGCGCGCCCTTCTCGTCCTCGAGCTCGGCGGTCAGAGCTTGAATCTCGTCCTCGGCTGCTCCCACTCTTGTTTGGAGCACCTGGCGCTCGGCCTCGGACGCCTGGCACCTCGCCTCGGCCTCCTCGTGCCCCCTCTGATGCCTCCGGGCCCGCTTCCGGTAGTCTTGTACAATGTGCATCAGCGTCTCCGTCTCGTGCAAATGCTGTAAAAAAGAGATGTGAGAGATGAGACTAAAAAATAAAACTTGCATATAACCGTACGAATAGGAAGACCAACTTACCCGAACGGCAGAGCAAAGAGTGGAGTCCATGAAGGCGCTGCAGTTTATGGACCGTATCTTGGCCTGGTCGGCCGGAAGCAGCGCGACCCGAAACACTTCGCGTGCTACTTGAGGATTGTCGAGGGCCGAGTCGCCCTCAAAAACCGACCAGACGGGAGCGTAAGGAATCCGCTCCCGTGAGCCCGACGGGCCTGAAAGGCTAGCTTCGGCTGCCCTAGGCAGAGCCGACCTCGAAGCTCCCCGGCTGCTCCCCGGCTCGGAATTGGAGGGCTGGGGTCGAACAGGCGGCCGATCTGACTGCCGCGAAACTAGAGCGGGGGCGCGCGAGCGCCAGACCCGCGGAGCTTCTCCCCTGGTCGGCAACTGGGGCTTCCTGCCGACCAGGAATTTGCGACAATGGCACCGGGCACGGGAGCGCCACCACAGCTCCCCTTGAGCCCACGCCCCTGGAATCCGCGCCCTCCCTCCGACCAGCTTCGGAGCGCGCGGGTCGAGGAACGCCCACCTCGACCGCTGCGGTCGCCGAGGTCTTCGCCTTCTTCCTCGGCTCGGTCGGTTCTTCCGAGAGCTCGGCCGCTCTCTTCTGAAACCGGGCGTATAGGACCTCGCTCTTGGTCACCATCTTTGCGATATCTGCAAGGGCGAGCAGGATTAGAACTTAGAACAGTAATAAAATGAAAAATGACACCCTACTGTTACCCTTACCATGGGGACGCGCCGAGCTCAGGCCAACGTTCACTAGAGCATCCTGACTTATGAGGCCACTCAGTAAAATACCGTCCCCGAGGCTGTGGATGGTGTCGATGATCCCCTGCTCACGTGGAAAAAGCTGGGGGGGTTTGTTGATAGACCTAAGCTGGGTCGGTCTCCACCTAAGGTCAAACCCCCATGTCCGTTCAGAGCCTAGGAAGAAGAACTTCTTCTTCCAGTCATGAATGGACGAAGGAGCGCCCTGAAAGAGTGGCCGACCCGCCCGAAGGGCGATATAGAGCCACTCTCCGTCTTCCGGATTCGACTTCAAAACAAAAAGTCGCCGGAAAACGTTGACAGAGGTCGGAATCCCGTGCAGTAAACACAGCGACAAGAAACCGATCACTGTCCTCCAGGCATTCGGAGCAAGCTGCGCCGGAACCAATTGGTACACCGCCAACAACTCGTTCACGAAGCCGTGGGGAGGGAATCGTAGGCCGGCCCAGAGTGACTCTAAGTACACTCCAATCCGGCCTACCGGAGGATCGGTCACCCGATCCTCCCGCCTGGCGGGTTCCAAACGGAACCCTTGAAGAGGGAAAAACCACTCTTCGGTCATTTCGACCTCCAGAACACTCATGGTGGACTCAACTTCACTAGGAATGGAACCCATTAGAAGGAAGAGGGAAAGACTAGGAAGAAAAGGGACCTGTAGGAGACGCCGGACAAAAGAAACTTCGGACTAAGAAGAGTTGGAGGAAGAAGACAATAAGAAAGGAACGGGAGGCCGGGTGAGAGTTTATATAGACCCCTCCAACGGCCCGGATCAGCGAGAGAAACGCTGCATCCCGTTTAGATTACGACACGTGTCGGCCCAAAAGACGGAGCGCCACATTTAATTCGGGTTGACGCTTCGAACACCGAAGCGCCCCATCGGATCGTGCGGCCCCATCATGAGCCCACGACATGAGGACGCTTCGGAGAGGGCGTCCCAATAATGGGACATTTCGGGAAAGAAGAGACGCCGCCTATTAGAGGCACCTCGAAGCGCCTGATAAATAGAAAAGCGCGATAATTTAAAATTTTCGAAATCCGTAATGACCCAACTAAAACTACTTCCCGCGCTCAAGCTGGTAGCCAGCTGGAACTTGGAAGTCGGAGGGTAGTGTTGGGGGAAAAATTCCAAGTCATGCCACCTCGAAGGCGCTCAACCAAATAGCGCCGACCAGCAAGGCGCTCGACCAAAGAGCGCCGACCAGAGGCGCTCAACCAAATAGCGCCGGCCAGCGAGGCACTCAACCAAAGAGCCTGAATAAAGGCGCCCGACTAAAAAGAGCCGACCAGAGAACGCCGACCAGAAGTAACCCTGCCACAGGACACTCCGCTGGGCGACCAGCTCGGCTCGGCACCCGTGCCGAGCCCGAGCCTTAACCAAATACTCAATCTCCGCCTAACCCTCTAAAGGATCTGACGGCTAGATACACGACTCCACTACAATCTACCACTATCTCTAAGTCATCAAAGCGCGAGATTTTATATTCTTTCTCTTTCTCTTGAGAAGAGTGAACGAAACATCCTTTTCTAACTAGGAAAGCTCATTGAAGTAGAGGAGTAAGAGCTAGGGCAGAAAAAAGAGAATCGTAACATTGTCTTTCTATGTCTACCTCTCGGAATCTTTAGTTAGTGGAAGAGTTGATCAAGACTTGCTCCAATGGTAGGGGAGTTCCAGGCCAGGCTCCTTATGCCAAGTAGTGTTAATTTCTCCCTTTTTAGTGCAGGTACTCGGCACGACCTGTCATTAATGCATGAAACCCCCTCAGGCCTCCGATGCACTCAGTCATTAAATGAACACGGCTCAAGATGATCTCCGGATCACTGAACCATCAAAGTGTATGGCTCTCCCTGACCGCCGATTCACTCAGCAATTAATGCACTTACCATCTACGAACCCCAGGCCCACCACGGCCGGCGGTTCAACCACTCCAGCGGGTCCGATCAACCGTGACAACTCTCTGATTCCGGTCTGATCCCGCCTTATTCTCCACTACGCCATTAATGAGCCAAATCGTGCCCAATTATCACAAAAGAGGACAAATTCCCCTGTCACCTCCCAAGTAACATAATATCCTTCTATAAAAGGGAACGGAGGAAGTAGAGGGAGGGGACAACACAAAACAGACACAAATATACACACAGAAAGAACAGACACTCCTCTCCTTACTCCCCCACATATTAGCCCCCTCTGACTTAAGCTTCGGAGGGCCGGCGCCGGAAAGCCCGGCCACCGGCTTTTTTGCAGGACTCTCCAGGAGGACACCACCAGCCGGCGCACCGCCATCCACCATCCCGGCAGCGGAGCTCCTCCCCCTTTGGTTCGCGGCAGCCCCCGGGTCCAATTTCTAGCAACAAAACCAGTCCCCAGTCTTTGAGAAGTTGTGCATTGCACCATCAAACTTTACCTTGGCATGACAATGGACAGTCGAGCCTGCCGATCAATAAGAGAAGGATTAGAGGAGTGGAAATGGAATAGAAAACCTCAATGCACTTTGCATTAACATATTCCATAAACAAATAAAAGTCCATCATAAAAGGTCGGCCATCTTAAGCTTTGCTTCTTGTTTCCTCAAAATTTATTACAATGGAAGGGGGAGAGGGTCAGAAATATTCTCTAGGAGGAGAAATTATTGGTTGGACCAGGTCCACCTGCTCAATAGTTAATCAATCCAACCATAAAGCAACATGCACAAACACGGATAAAGAAGCAGGAGGAGAGAAAAGGGAGTCGGAAGGGCATTTTATGCATTTTGCTTTCTAGTTGGACTAGTCCACTGCTGAGCTGGTGGACTTGATTCAATCGATAATTTTTCCTCCAGAAGAGGGCATGAATAGAGAATGACCAATTGATCAATCGTAGGTATCCATGTATGGTAGGATAGTTATGATTGTACAGGGCCCACTGATGCATGTGCGGCACATTGTCTCGTGTACCACATGAGACCTGCACAATTTTGGCCATGATTGATCGACTGATCCTCTCGGGTTCAATGCCGAACCAGAGAGGATCCAAACTTGAGATGATAACTCACATATTATTGTACACCTTAATAGGTTAAACATACCCTACCACCAACTTATGTTCAATTAGGTGCAAAAAATAAAAGTTTTTAAAATATTATTTGATTTTTTTTGCTATGATTATTACCTTAGATAGATTAAATGATGGAATAATCATAAATTTTAGATAAATCTATATAAAAATATAAAATTGAAAAAACACATAAATATATTAACAAATAATTAGTTCACATAAATTATTTAAAACAAATAATCATTTGAACTCTAGATATGAGATCACAACTGTCCATCAAGTACTCTCTCATCTCGATTGTTAGGTCACGCGAAACACTCTCTTGCCCCTCGTGCGCCTCTAGAGAGAAGAAAACTAGCAAATTTGAGGAAATAAAATCCTTAAATCCTAGGATCCTCTAAGCTCAAACCTTGGATTTTTTTGTTGTAAATGCTCGGGATGGAACAAGGGATTCAAAGGAGAGGGAGAATTGGAGGATTCGATTGCGCTTGCAGGGATTTGGAGCTCGAGAGAGTGTGTGGGATGGGGGAGGGGATTGGGTAGCTGCACAGATCAATGGGTACATTTCCATTGATTGTGGAGTCCCAGGCAAAATAGCCTCCACACCCAAATTTAAGATGGCCTCCAAGCAGGGTTGTGTATAAAAATGGTGGAACCAGGAACCTAACCCAAACTAGCTTGGTTTATATCTATTTTTTTTTGAAAAAAAATTGGGTTTAATTTGAAAAAAATTAATCTGAAAAAATTGGTTTGTTTTCAATTTAAATTTTTTAAAAATCGGTTCAAATCAATTCAACCCGATCCAACCCTACACACACACACACATATACATTTAAACCAATCCTACCCAACCCAACTCGATTCAATCCACATGCATCTACATATAAATTTCGATTTTTTGATTTTTATTTTCCTATTTTTTATATATAAACAAAAGAATTTTTTATATATAATAAAATTCTTTTGTTTAGATTTAGCTTATCTTGTTTAGTCCAATCTATTGAATATCAATCCTATATAAAATAATTTTTTTTTATATTTAGACTTAGTCTAGCCTATTTATCCTAGCCTATCAAATATCGATCCAATAAATTAAATTGAATTGAACCAAATTTTTGGATCGGCCTCATGCAACTTTTTATAGATGGTTAGTTTGATTTTGTTTCAATTTTATAGAACCAGTTTAAATCGGTTCAATTTTGAATTTAGCTCCAAACCAACACAACCTGACCCATGCACACCTCTACCTTCGAGCCTTGCATTTCCCTATGTAGGAGCCCGTGACTCTTCTACATAATCTATGTTTTATATCATACGTCGAACTAGTAACATACGGTGAAGATGGGCTATATAGATGTTTCTGCCTCTACCTTCAAGCCTTGCATTCCCCCCTGTAGGAGCCTGTGACTCTTCTACATAATCTATATTTTATATCGTACATCAGATTGGTAACGTACAATGAGGATGGATTATATAGATGTTTCGGTGTGGACGGTTGCACCGTGAGATTTGGTTAAGTTGCTTCATGTTTGGAGGATGAAGTTGAAGGGTTGGAAGATTTAAAAGTTGGATTAGTTTTATTAAAATGTGGCACTTGGGAGATACAATATATGGGTGTGTCTTTTGCACCAACTAAAATATTTTTTTAATTTTTAATTTTTTGATAAATATATTTCTCTCGCTCGTAATTTAAGAATAGGAAGTAATATTTTTATAAAAAAATAGTTATAGATTTAATATTTGAGATTACTAAAGGTGTATTTATTTTTATACGTGGTTAAAACATGAAGAGAATCGACAGAATCTACGTTGACCTTGTGTAAAGTACATATCTTTTTGTGAAGATTTTGTTCTCATCGACAGGCAGATAAATAAATCGGGTAAAATGCCGGCGCAGCCATCGCTGCTCCATCCCACGTGCATTGCACACGTGCGGTGCAATCTCATTCCAGCTTCTCCGGACGAACTCGATGCCAAAGTGCCCCAAATGGACACCTTCTGATGTCACGTGCACAGGAATCATAGAAATTTCCATACGGAAATCACATCGACCGTCCGCTTTAATCATCACTCACATCTGGACGCCATTTCTTTGTTCCCGCATAAAAACTCTATGCGTTCGATTGGAAGTTTGCTTCGCCGCCTCTGCGTTATTTAAACGGCATTGAAACGGAAAAAAGGAACCAAGAAATATAAACAGAGCTCTCCCTGTCCTTCCCTTCGTTCTCTCTCGAGTTGTCGTTTCTTGGCCCCCCAGATCCTAAGACCCCAAGCCCTTGGGAGTGCTCGACGGATCGAAGGAGGAAAACCAAATTTCCTCGTCTTTTCACTCCAATCCCTCCTTTAATCCGACCCCCGGGGCTCGATTTCCATCGATCCGTGACTCTTTTCGTTGATCCGCGGCGCTTGCTCCGTTTCCCGGCGAACTAGGGTTTGTTCCGGTTCTTGTCGACCTTCGACTCGCGGCATGGCGTCCGAGCAGCTGGCTCCTGGCGGATCTCCCCCCTCTGCTCAAGTGGTAAGCGTCTCGATCCGATTGGGCTCTGTTTTCCTTCTTCTTGATTCAAGAGTTCGAAGAAAGGTTCGATGCTATGCTGATTTATTGGATTGTTGGTAGGTTGCGAACGCCTTTGTTCACCAGTACTACCATATCCTTCACCAGTCTCCGGAGCTGGTCTACCGCTTCTACCTGGAGAACAGCAAGCTCGGCCGCTCGGAGGCCCAGGGCGTCATGAGTTCGATCACCACCATGCAAGTAAGCTTGTCCTTGTTTCTTGTAGGAATTTAACATCTTTGAGTTTGATTGATGAGAGAAAGTAGAGAAAAATAAGAAAAAAAATGAAGACCGATCTTTCTTGATAGCAACTCTTGCTTTAGATTTTTCTTTTCTGATTTAATTGATTTTTCTGTTGCCTGGTTGGATTGATGGGAAGGCGATCAACGAGAAGATACTGTCTATGTACTACAGAGAGTTCGGGGCAGAGATAAAGACGGTGGATGCTCAGGAATCGCTTGATGGTGGGGTGCTCGTCCTCGTGACTGGGTACCTCACAGGGAAGGATAACATCAGGAGAAGCTTCACTCAGTCTTTCTTCCTTGCTACCCAGGATAAAGGTTACTATGTCTTGAATGATATATTTAGATATGTGGAAGAGGCTGACGAGCAACAGGGGATCTCTGGGTTGGTGAATGACACTGGTGTGACTCTAGCACCCCAGCAGGGTATGATTCGGAAGCCACCAAATACTTGATTTATATGGAAATTTATGTGTTCCATTACTCATCTTTCCCTGTTTATTCTTTTTTCCTGTTCTAACTTATGTGCAGAGGCTCCTCCACCACAGGAGCAACATGTGATTGAGCGGGCAGTGTTGCATCCAGGAGAAGAGGAGGAAGTGAATGAAGAGGCAGTGTATAATCCTTTAGAGAACGAGGATGGTTCAGTTGTGGAGGAGGAAGCACCAGTAGCTGAGGTGATTGATGAGATTCCAAACAATTCTCAGGCAGTTTTAGCTGATTCAAATTCTGCTACAGTCCAGGAAGAGGCGCCGAAGAAATCATATGCGTCCATTGTAAAAATCTTTTTTGCATCCTTAAGGCTTTCCTTCTATTTACTTCTCCATGACTTGCTAACTATTAATGCCTGCTTAGACATTGTTCCTTTATCTTGTCATGTAGTTTTCATGAAATCATTTCCATTTTGTCACTGACACGTGATAAACTTTGAAAGGATACTGTGTAAAACTTCTACTGCAAATCTCCAGAACCGATAAGCCATGTCGAGGGAATCCTGTCCTTTCTTTTGCTAACTTGCACATATCCTATCTGCTTTAGACCTTCGACCATAGTGTTTTAATGATAATTCTATCCATAATTCTAGACTTAGAAATTTGTAATGTTCATGTTCTTCTCTTATTATATTTATTTATCCTTAATGAATGGAAATCTATATTTATTTAAATCCTAGTGATTGAATTTAGGTCTTCAACTTATTTTCCTCTACTTGGAAGATGATGACAACTTCGGTTATTATGTATTTGTAAGTTGACAAGAATTTGGCACATTGCATGCTTGTTTTCTTAATGTTATTTGTTTTCATCCATAAGCAATTAATTATCAAAATATTTCTATTTGAAGCGTGTTAGTCTTAGTCTGTTAGAGCTGCATGCGATGCTCTAATGAGGAGTGTAACAAGGAGCAGGGTTTCGACAAGCATAGAGCTGTCTTCCCATCTAAAAATTCAATATCATTGCATAACAATGTGGAACAGTAGTGTTGCAGCAGTTCTCGTGATCTTAGATGTTTCACTAATGTAGGTGAAAGTCATGAAGGACAACGTTACTCCTTTATCGATTCCAGCATCTGCACCTGCTAGGCCAACCCCTTCTAACTCAGACCAACAGGCAGCCCCGGCTTTTACGGCAGCTGCAGCACCGGAGAATGTTGCTGCCAGTTCTAGTGCTGTTGAAACAAAAAATACTGCCCAAGAGTCAGAAGGTTGTGCAGATTTCTTGCTAAAACTATGAAGTATTTTGATTTTGTACAAGTCTGATATATTAAGTATGATTATCGCTATCCATTTGCTTCTTTCCAGTTGATGGTCATTCAATTTACATAAAAAATCTGCCCTTGAATTGTACTCCTGAGCAACTCCATGAGGAGTTTAAGAGGTTTGGACCTATCAAGCCTGGTGGCATCCAAGTTAGAAGCCATAAGGTTTGCGTTAACCTCTTCAATTTTCTATGTTCTTTGTTGTTTTCTCGAAATTTGTCATTGACTGTTGCATAACTTTTATTTTCTTGTGGCTAAGGTGTATCTATTTTTCATTATTTACAGCAGCAAGGGTTTTGCTTTGGTTTCGTGGAGTTTGAGGTGACTAGTGCTGTCCAAAGTGCAATAGAGGTACTCATACATATAACACTTCTGGCTTAACTTCTTCTGTTATGCCATGGTTACTTGGAAGATGAATTAATTGACTGAAGAGGGTATTATCTGCATATCTATGAATTTTTTTGTGTCATGATCATGTATGCCTAGTGTGACAAACGTTCTAGGAGACTATTACTTAGGATCTGCTATTTTGTTCATCTGGCCTCATTTCTTCTATCCTATATCTTCAATGCCCTTTTTGCTAATTTTACTGTGACAGTCGAGGTTTTAAATCCCGTAGATTGGGCTTGTTTCGATTTTCTCATGGAAGGGGATATGTTGCCGTCTTGATCCGTCCCAACATTTGGAACAGAGGATGTCCCAAGATATGCCAATTGGGACGTTGGGACGATGGCGGGACGGTTCTGTCATGACACATGAGATGGTAATCCATCCTAGTGTCCTGCGAGACGTCCTGCCGGAACTTGAATCCTTAGTGACAGTAAATTTATATTGTGTAATTTTGGATTTTGTTACATTTTTTGTGAATTTTTTGGAAAGACTATCATGTTTTAAAATATTCTCTGATGTACTAGAAATTGCAATTTAGTTGTTGAGGTCTTCTAGAATTGATGCTTCATCTTTCTTTCTAGTTCTCCTCTGATGTGATTTAGGTATCTGTGTTGATAATTGTTGATGTATGTAATCTCATGCTTTTTCTTTATTTTACTCAAACTTTTGATGTGTCAAACCATGCTTTTTCTAGTTCTCCTCTGCGTATCAAGCTGATGGCATTAGTAGGTTCTTGCTTTGTGGTTAGTAGGTTGTATCTTCATTTCCCTCGCAGTCTTTTTGCAGTTTTAAGACATTATTTGCACTGCTTGCTCATTAGCCTTGTATACTAGACATGCTTCAAATGTTTTAAGCCGCCTGCTTTAAAATTCATGACCTAGTCTTTTACCATTGGAGCATCCAGTGGTAATGTCTTTTTCTCCACAAATTTTGTTGTAGCATTGTTGCTCTTACCTTTGCTAATATGTGTTGTTCCTGCTAACTCAGTCTGTTGTCAGTCAACCTCACAAGCCAGAACATTGCCCGCGTCATCAACACATGCCAAGAGTACCTTTCTGTGGGTCTTTTAACCGTTGGAGCTTTATTTCTAGGTTTTTCAATGGTTGGACCTTGTTAGTACATCAATCTAGTCGTCTTGTTGACTTGTGATGGTTGTAGGGTTACTAATTCAGCTTTGAGAATCTTCTAGTAGAATCAGCTGAAATGCAGATTTACATTGCCACAAGCACCTTTTCTCCTTGACCTTGGCTCATTGATTATATTGGTGTATTATCCAGGGTCAGAGGAGCTGGTACCGAGCACCATACCGGTTCTCCGGTAGAACGAGTCGGTACGAGTCGTGCCGAGCCCGTACCGAGGGAGGGCACCTACTGGAGCCGGAGAAGAAAAAGAGAAAGAGAGAGCGAGCGGGGGAGAGAGGGAGAAGGAGCGGCAGCGGATACCGGTGGAGGGTCGGAGGAGGCTGCGTCCTCCGCCCCCGCCGGAGTCCGCCGCCGCTACTTCTCCCTCACTCCCTCGCTCGCTCTCTCTTTCTCTTCTTCTTCTTTGGCTCCGGCAACGTGCCATTTTTAAAGCCGGAACCGTACCAGTGATCTACCGGTACAGCTCGGAACGGGCAGAACCGTCCGGTTCGGGACTGTTCCGCATTTCATGATATTATCCTTATGCGCATGACTCATTTGTTGAATACATTCATGCATTTTGGCTCATTCTATGGAACTTGACATCTTAGCCCACTTGTCTCCGGTTTACCCATATCATTGCTTGGACGTTTTCTCCTAAATTCTTATTCCCCATCAGCTACCTAGATTCCATATATTCTGCACATCTTATTCATAGAAAACACTTGTACATGATTTATCTCGAGTTTGTGGGAGTTGCCAAAGAGGCATGCAGTAATTTTTTATTATACAGTTGGAGCATACACATATTCAGCGTGATGTCTTATTCATACTTATATTTCTTCATGCTTCTGCGATGTACATACATATGGATTATATGCAGTAAGTTTGTACATGTTTTCGTACTGCGTTCTACATTGTTTATAAAGCATACCCTTTATTGGAGTTTATATCTGAGTTCATGCTCTAACAAAATGTGTATAGTCCAATTGTTTCTCAAGTTTCAACTTTGGGGATTGAAACAGGAGCTAAAATCCTCTGGTGATGCTTTTGTTTGCATTGTCTTCTATGTGAATCTAACAATATGTAACTGGAAAGATCACTGGTACCCAAACAATGGTTGGTCCTTGTTGCTTCCTTTGGCCACTAAAAATTTTCAGATTTACAAAGCTTTTCAAAACGTGGAGGCAGGTCTGCATATCAAACGTGTGTAGGAACAATGATTTAATTACAAGTTTGGTTTTGTCAGATATATTTCTAAACTTCTAAATGGTGAACTAGATTAGTTTATCCAGTAAAATAATTCTTTACTAATGCTTGCCAGCTCTTTTAGAGGAATCCAAATGTTCCATATTTTTATGGCCTGTCATCTGGTTATTATCCATGCCAAAAAATAGTACAATTATCTATATTCAAATTTCAAAAATGGCAAGCAACTTTTGGCTGACTTTGGCAATATACACAATAGTAGACATTTCATGGTAAAATTTTTTAATAATACTTGAACACTCCTTGAGAATACCTTACATTTTGGGACCCCCTTGCATTTCGGTTATGCCGTTATGGCCTGTTTCCTTGCTACAGTTTTAAGGTTCTGTTATACGTACAGATGCATAGACATGCATGACGAGCAGATATGTGCATCTTTCTTTTCTTGGCTGTGTGGCAAAAGTTCTACTTTCAGGTTTCCTGTCAGCTTGAATATGCTTTTAATGGTTAGATCGTAAGTACTTTCCCCATAAAATCTATGTAACATAAGTGTACAGCCTATGTAAATTTACTGGCAAACCTAGAGACACAGAAACATAGCATCAGGCAAGTTTTAGATTTGTTTTCAACTTTTCATTCTATTTTTGATGTTTTGCCAGTTATATTCTTTTGCATGCTTTTGAGAATTTATGAAATATATGTTTTCACTTTTCCAGGCGTCGCCCATAATGATTGGTCGTCACCAAGCTTTTGTCGAGGAAAAGCGGCCTGCTGGTTCACGAGGCAAGTGGAATGCTCTGTTCTGGTTCCTAGCCTTGATGTGTTCTATCATTATTCCATTTATAAATTGGCATTTATAATATTTAGCTTATTTTAGAGAATTCCCCATATCAATAGCACTGGGAATTCGTACACTTTACAAAATTTGTGGATTCTTAAAATTGCCCGGTTGAAGTTGCCATCTGAGGACACGAGTGGACTTTATTTCATCGGTCTTTGGAGGCATATTAGAATTGTGACAAAAAATATAGAAATGCACATGACCCTGCCTTCATCTATTTGAATTCTGTATGACTACATCCAGTTGTTGGATTCGGCAAAGTGTAATGGTTCATTTGCTCTCTGCAGTTAGCAATGGAGGAAGGTTTCTTTCTGGCAGAGGTGGGTTCCGAAATGATGGTTTGAGAGGGCGTGGGAACTATGGTGGTGGGAGGGGCTACGGAAGAGGGGACTACAGCAGCAGGGCTGATTTCAGCAACAGAGGTGCTGGAAGGGGAGGATCTTTGAACCGTGGCGGAGGTGATGGTGGATATCAAAGAGTTGATCGTATTGGATCCAGCGGTGGTCGTGGAAACCGCTCTGTTTCACTGCCAAGAAATGCACCCGAAAATGTTGCACCTCGTGTGCCGGCTCCAGCTTAAGGCAGTGAATGAGAGAGCGATGGTGTGTGCTTTTACGCTTGTTTGAACGGTTGCCATTCATCGGTTAGGATCATTATACTTTGACAGGCACACGAGGTGGGAGCATCTCCTGCCTACGTACTTTGCCATTCTCCTGCCTGTTGTTTTGTCCTGTGTTTTTGCATTACGTAGGATTACTGGTGGTTACGAGTGTAGAATATGGATAATTCTTTTCATGGGATAACAACGCATCTCTATTTGTTATGTCATTTCTAGGATTTGATTTTATTACTGTTCTTTCCCACCCACCCACCTGCTGGAAAGGAATAATTTTTCTTTTTTTGATTCCTCCCTTTTCTTAGAGCTTCACTGGGTTGTTGACAGCTGACTGCTCTGTGAGTTGGATTTTGTTATATTTTTAATCGTCGTATGATGAAAATGGGCAATGATCTTTTGATCATCGGAGCTCGTAGTTCTGACCAATTTTGTATCAGATGCTTGTGTTGCGTTATTGTATTATGGGGTTGTATTTCTTGGTCCTGCACCTATTTGATGCTGTTTTGCTGTTCAGAGAGGAATGCTGTGGTCAATGGGCATTGTGAATCTTGCGAAATTTTATTATTCTATGGTCCATTTTTCCGATTTGCTCTTACTGTAGACAGCCTACTGAATCTCAAGACTGTGCAAGGTCGCTTGGGGTAACGGGTTGGAAATGGGATGAGACCCGTTGGGGAGTTTCAGTTTTGGGTCAGGTATTGATTGAGGTTGTTCTGCCAAAATGTTGGTCGGCCTTGGCCCTTGCAAACACAATCCGATTCAGTTTGTCCAATCCTGAAGCCCAAGTCCGATTGCAGGCTCGAAGCCCAGGACAGATTTCCGCGTGGAGGCCAGTTCCCTATCCCCCGCGTGATCTCCGCCCCATCCTCTTCCCCTTTCTCCGAAAATTCCTCCATTCGGCTCGTACGGCCACTTTACCAGCCCTCTCTCCCTTTATAATGGCTGCTTGCCTTATTCTAATATAGTTACAGCCAACATAATCAAAAGCAATAATTTGGCATAATTGTGGAGGAAGGATATTCTAGTCGGTCCATAGAACTCCTCCGGAGTGCTGTGCTGCATAAGATGCAACTCAGTTGGCAGTCTTGTTCGCCTTCTTATACGCATACACTGTATGAAAGGCACTGCAGTCTCTCACCATTTGTCGGATATAGTAGAGAACTCCCATCCCCCTCCTCACATAGCCAATTGATCATCATGGTCGAGTCGCCCTCGAGGATGATACGCTCCACCTTCAACTTCCGTCTCGCATAGGAGATGTCTGCCAATGCTGCCTTGAGCTCTCTCCTATAGCTAGCAGCCTATCTGTGCTTCGCCAGCCCACAGCAATGACCTATGAGTCATGACTTCTGATCATGAAACCCACTTCTGCTTTGTCTCATTACTAAAAGCACTATCATCAAAGTTTACTTTCAGATGGCCAAGACAAACCTGGGCGCTGAATCAACAAGTGGGGGTCCTCTCTCCTTTTATGCTGCACCCAAAACAAGCCCTCCGATTTCATCTCTACTGCATTTGCCCTGCAGTTGCCGCCCCTGTCGCCACCATATGAAAACCATTTGGGGTTTGGGCTGGGTTTTCAATGGGGCTCGGGCCGAACCCTCAACTGTAATAGGCTTAGACTCGGCTTGAAGCCCAAAGAAACCCAGCCAACCCGCTTCCAGCCAATTTGGTGATGGTTAGGTTGGTAGTGCTGATGTAAAACGAGGATATATGAACAAATATTTGCGAGATTGGAAGTTAGCATATTTGTTAATTTCTCCATTCGTTATCTTTTTTGCGTTATTGTATATGATATTAACTCGGGCTGCCAAAAGCCGTGATACCGTTGTTATGTTGATAGAATATAACACCGTTATTTAAAGACAGCCCGGCAGGCCAGCGTAATCAGAGTCTGGTTGGCTGATTTGCGGGACATGAGCGGTATTTCGTATAGTTTTAGGGCATGGCACGTGAAATTCAAAGTCAGACTGAAGCGGGAGGGGAGGAAAAAGGATTACCGTTCCGCTTTTATGTGGCACGTCACGTATTTTGGATATGATGCAGAGGCTAAACAAAAGAAACAATTGGTTCCAACCTAGAAACTAAATTTCAATGATCCCACACTTAACAGAATCCATACATTACTTTTGAGATTGAATCACCTCAACATAAGAAATATTGAAGCGTCCGATCACCCTTACCAATAAGAACAATATGCCTTGGACTCTTATGATCTATTTCTATGCTGCATACAATATGGTTTGGAAATCAATTATTCATAGAAATGATGAACACTCTAGGTGTAAATCTACTATAATATGGTTTGGAAATTCGAGCAGAGCTACTGAATCTGCTTTAACATTGATGCACACAATGAATACCGGCACACAATGAATCTGCTTTAAGATGACTGACCTAAGTGGAATGAGCCTTGATGGTTTGCAATTGCACACTATGAGGTTAAAGGCAATATCGTTCGACAGAGCAGCAGTGACACTCAAATCAACAGCCTACATATCAAAATCCATGAAACATTCGAACGAAATGCCAACATCAAACCTCTACACTAAAACAACTCCTTTAAGTATGATCACTCCAAGATAGCACAATCCATTTTTACAATGTGCATATGGCTCCAAATTTAGCTTGAATCATCAAAAGCCTCAAAATGTGATCCTCTGCATAAAATTATATGAACAAGCAATAATAACCTAAGTCCTCATCCAAAAAGCTAACCAAAAGTTCTCACTTGGATTCCTTGCCCCTGTATAAATATTCAAGATTTTTCTAGTATATGATCGGTAAGAGTTTAAAAACATAATAGCACAGGTCCTCATACACTATTTCTTTTTAAGCCCTAGTGTGCTCACTATATTAAAGATTTAAATCTAATCAAATCCAAATCCAATTACAAATATTATAATATAATTAGCTTATTCTCGTTCTCAAAAAAGTTGTGCTGCAATGTCCTTTGGTCACCTATGGACTATAGGCCAATTCCCTCTAATACCATATGTAGCGGCCTAAGAACTCACCCAAAAAGCTATCTAAAAGTTATTATTTGAATTTCTTGACCTTGTATAAATATTCAAGATTTTCTTTATGCAAAACTAATGTGGCACTAAATATATATTATTACAAATGGTGTCAGTACTGACCTAGGCCACAATTCATATGAACTAGGGGATATTATAGCACAACCTTTAAGAGCCAATTATGATATGGTGTCTGTGATTGAATTTAAACCTATAGCCTAACAAAGATACTAAAGCTTAAATGGAGAAAGTATATAAGAACCTCTGCCAGCACTTACTTATTCTTGCGTCAATTATGCATTGTGAAAATCATGGATGCTTATACAGAACTAAAGAATGAAAATAACTTCTTTTGGCTAGCCTTTCGGATAGGATCTTGGTTCATTACATTGTCTATCTAATATGCATTTAGATGATGAGTTCTAATGCTTTTATAATTCAAATCCTACTAAAAAAAATTCTATTTGTTTCCGTTCCTAGTTGTTTTCAAAATCTTACTTGCCTTCTAGTTAGAATAGAATTATATTGCTTAGAGTTGAGCTAGCGATCCAACAAATGCCAGAGTAACAACCATCAACAATCTTATAATGATATATACAATCTGTGCTATTAGATTGAGAAATGATGTAATGTCAGCAGCCATTGAACCTGTCTAATGGCAGTTGTTTACCATCAGAAGACCTGAAGCACTCTCCACCAGTTGACCTTGTTTGCATGTTAGAGGTTCACTCCCGAGGTTTATCCTCGTCAAGATATATTTAGTCTCTTTTCCAATCACGACCTATTCTGCATTATTATTTTTTTTGGGTGCAAAACCTATTCTGCAATTAAAGATAGCCCAAGTGTCTTTTCTCCAGAATTTCATAATCATCTAATGATTCGAGGCAGCATTAATCTTTCTATCTTCTTTCTTATAAAAATGATTTCTTATTGCATTACCAGTCTCCTAGGAAAAGCAACTCAAGACCTAGTTCACAAAGTTGTCCGACAGATATGATTATTACTGGTGACAACCTTTCTGATATTCATGAGCTTAAGCAGTTTTTTGAGTCAGCACTTTGAGACGAAGAATATTGATTCTCTCGGTTATTTTGTAGGACTAGAGGTGCCTCCTGCCTCTGACGGCCATTATCTTACCCAAGCCAAGTATGCTTCTGATCTCCCTTCTCGTGCTAGTCTTACTGATTGCAAAACAGATGACAATCCCTTAGAGTCCAACGTCAAGCTCCGTGCTAGAGATGGGGAGCTCCTTCCAGACGCTACTCTTTACCGACAGCTCGTTGGGAGCCTTATTTATCTCACTGTTACCAGAACAGATATTGCCTATGTTGTACATCTTGTCAGCTAGTTCATGACGACTCCATGTTCTATTCGCTATGCAATTGTTCTTCGCATCTTAAGCTATATGGATTCATGGACTTCATTTTTCTTCTTGCTCATCCCTGACATTATAGGTTTATTCTGATGCTGATTGGGCCGGTGACCCTACTGATCGTCGCTCTACCACTAGTTTTCTTTTCTTATTGGTTAACTCTCTCGTTTCTTGGCAAAGCAAGAAGCAGACAGTTGTTGCTCACTCTAGCATTAAAGCTAAGTATCGAGCCATTGCTGATACTATTCCTGAACTTCTTTGGCTTCGTTAGCTTTTCCAAAATATGGGTGCTCCTCAGCAGTCGAGCACTCCAATTTATTGCGATAGTTATAGTGCCATTCAGATTGCTCACAATAATGTCTTCCATGAGCGCACCAAACATATTGAGATCAATTGTCATTTTGTGCGTCATCATTACAGGAAGGCACTCTTCGTCTTTATCCTGTCGCTTCGGCTGATCAGCTTGCGAACATCTTCACCAAAGCTCATCCTCCTGACATCTTTTGATCTCTTGTTTCCAAACTCAAGTTAGTGTCCACTTTACCATCTTGAGTTTGAAAGAAGACATTAAAATCATTGTAGGACCATTGATTGATTGATTGTGCCAAATTTAGTTGGCCTTACCAAACTTCATCTTAATTGATTTGTGATTGATTGTGCTAAACTTAGTCAGCCTTACCAAACTTTGTCAGCCTCCTAATACTCTATAAAAACTGGTTTTGTATATTATATAAAAAAAAAAGAAATACAATTTTTTGAGGCACGGCTGGTGTTTACGAGCGCTTGCATCTGTGCTCTCTCTCTCTATCGTGTCTGCTACTGAATTGCCATCATGCAAGAGCTGGAACTTGATGAGAGACTGAGCCTTCCAACTGGGTCGCAGTACATCATTCAAAAGGCATCTTTTGAAAGTATCACGAGTCTTCTCTTTTCTGAGCTACTCATGCAGGTCCTGCTATTGTATCAGAAAAAAAAGCAGAAAAAACAGCCCTCTCAGTCTTCTTCAATATTTTCAGCTAAGAAGCTGACACCGTGAGGGATTCCAACATCCACCCGAATGAGATCATGTCACAAAAATAAAATTAGTCATTTCTCTAAAGATTACCGGATGAGGTCGTTTCACAAAAATAAAGGTTAAAACACTGCATCACACTTGCTAATAATCCAAAGGCAACTTTGTGTTCCCAGCATCTGTGTGGCATTTTTCCTGTGTGAGAGTGAAACTGGTAAACCAGGAATTTGCTAGAAAGAAAGCCTCATCAGCACATTGTTAGGAAGAGCTCCAATAGAAAAGATCTATACAGCGTCTTTCAGATCCAAGTTGATGAGCCAACTACTGAAATTTCCCCTCCTACACTACCATCTACTCTCTAATTTGAACAGCCAACTAGTAAATTTCTCCTCCAACACCAGCACCCATCTCTATTGCTGCTATCTACCTAACTACCTGACACCTAGAAGAAGGCCAAACAACAAAAAAGATAACACTGACAGAAGCCTAGCGACTCCAGAAAGACAAGAACAGCAGAGAACTCTTCTCTACCCACTCATGAAGGAACAACAACTATCTGCCTCAAGGGGTGTGAAATGTTGGTACCCCCAGCATGCCTCACAAACTCTGCTGGCGAAAAGGAGCTCCCATGGCAAACACAGACAATGCTGACCTCCGACTTCGTATATCTGTATAGAAACCCAGTGACAGTTTTTCCATTGGGCCCATCCCCGGTAGCCGATACGTAGGGCATTCGAGGCAGAGAGAATGAGCCATTCAGGTTCCAATCTTCGGCAGCCGAGATTGGTTTGTTCACAGAGGCAACGCCATCAAGCTTCCTCTTGGTTGAAGTGGCTGAGTTCAGCACCAAGCTAGACCCTGCAGTGCAGGCGGCCTTCTCATTACCTTCTTCGATGACTCGGGATGAAGATGCTGCATGGTGAGATTGATGCCTTTGCAGGTTGCCGACTTGTGATGAAAGTTGCGAGCCAGACTTCTCTGCCATGGTATGGGTTGTTGAATGGCTCCTTGCATCACTGCTGATGCTCGATCCTGAGGTACCAAGGAACAGTGAGTAGTCCTAGATGCAGAGAAGCAACCTAATGTGCAGAATTTAAGATATAAACACGAACAATGACATAATCAGATCCATTTGAGATCACCCCTATCACGCAGCAATGTTTACTGTTTGAGGGTTTATAAAATCATTTGCATCTCTCTTTCAAAAAAGAAAAATCATGCATATGATGATGCATTTTGCTGCCCGAGTTGCAAGATCTCAGGCTTAATATCTTTCATATTTAAGAACTGAGAAATAATATGATACTAGTGATCTCACAAGTAATATGTACCATAATTACAATATTCTCCTAATTATTGAAGAGCTCCTGAATTAGTAAATGATTCTCCGAATTATTATCCAAAAATGAATCGATCTAGAACTATCCGATTATTCTTGAATTATACATGAATTTTATGATTTATACAGCAATTATTTATGATTAGTTTAAGAAATTTTTGTGTTACAAATTAATGATACCATATATTGTAGCGAGCCATGATATTCTATGCCATCATTTGTTACTTTTTCCTCCACTATACTTATTTTTAAATAAATAAATTTATAAACAAGTTAGAAAGTCTATCTTCTTAATTTTATTATTTTTCTAATTCTTTGGGGTCCGAGCTTTTTTTTGAACTTTTGTTAATTTTCTGGATTTTCCCGAATTCTGGATCATTATATCCAGCCGAATTATTCCCAAATGCAGCAATGATATGTACCATAGAATTTTGATCGACAGCATCACTAACATTACATCGCTTATCAATCAACCATAGGATCCATCGAATATGTGTGATGAACGCCATAAAGCGAAGAGTGCAGTGTAAGAGGTACATAAACGGGGCACTACAAGAGCTCAATACAGTGATGTCATTTGGTTAATGGTGCTCAAATATTCATTTTCAATGCATAAATAAACCTAATTCGTGAGTTGCTTCACTATCCACCAATCATCAGAAGGTACATTGCATTCTTTTGGAACTCCTTGCATGGTTTAAAAATAAAAGGAAGCAATTCAACCCTACCTATGCAATATAACAATATAAGCTCTAATGTCAACAAACCATTAAAATAACAATGGCCATTCACCTTTTGTCAACAACTAAACAGAGAGCCAAAGCACTGTTGCAAGAGCTTATTGGTGTTCAATTACAGTAACAGTCAAAAGGTTAATTGCTGTCCAAAAGGTTATTGGTGTCTCATGGTCAAAAGTCATACTCAACAAAGAAAACAAGAATCTTTCTTTAAAAAAAACCAAAGGAATCAAGAATCCACAAACAAAAATTGTAACCATTTCAATTTAATTTCAGCAAAGCCAACCCATTTAAAGGGTCGCATTCCAAAATTCAGAAGAAAATTGAACAGAGTGGTAATTTACTCCAGAATTACATACAAAAGAACCGAGAACAATCTAGTTCTAGAGTAGTCAAAGATGCAAACTTTGAGGTAAATAAGTAACGTTTTTCAGAGATCTATAATACAGAATACATCGAAAATTCAAATAAAATCCAAAGAAGGGAAGAGATGTTTACCTCGAAACGAACCACTCCAATGATCCGAAACCCCTGAAGAGCTGCTCCCCAGTGAATCAATGGACGAAGGGACTCCATTGACCCCAATGCCATTCCCACCTTTCACGTCCAAAGAGCAACTCTTACCGATGCCACGATTAGCGTTCAGAGCCGGCACGGAAACCGGCAAACCCCGGCAAGCCACCGGCAGGAACACATTCCTCTCGGAACGGTTCGAACCCTCGTCGGCCACCGGCGACACCGCCGGAGCCCAGCATGGCATGACAACGGGATATCCGAGCCCATTCGGGACCTGTGCGTACTGCACATGGTGGTGAGAATACTGCATTGCCATCGCCGGAAAAGGATGCGACCCGCACGCCACCGGATTAGGGTTAGGGCTAGGAATTCGAGCAACGCCGGAGATTCGGCCATCGCTCTGCCTCCACTGGTCGGCCACGAGCGCCTCCCTCTCCCTCGCCGCCCGGTCTCTGGCCCTCGATTTCAGCGCCTGGGCCTCTAGCGCCGCCTGATCCTCCGACGGAACCTCATTGCCGCCTCCAAAGATCCCATTTTTCCTCCCCTCCCGCCGCCGGAAAGGATCTCCGCCGTCGAAGCGAAGACCCCCGCCGAAATCGGCGACGGCCTCGCCGGATCCTAACCAGGTGTCCGACCCGTGACGGGCCGGACCCGGATTCGAGGCCCTCCGGGAGCTCCCGCCAATGGAGAGCCCGAGGCTGAGCTCGACTCCTCCGTCGTCCGCCGGCTCCGGGTCCGAAAACTGCACTCTTCTCATATTTCCATCCATTAACGGGTTCGGATCTGCACTATAACTCCATGACTTCTCAGAACCTTCAAAAAAAGCAAAAGGAAAAAAAATTTCCAAGATTAGGCGTAGGCTTTGGATTTGGAACTTGTTCTCTTTACCAGAACTTCTACGGAGAAAGAGAGGAAGAAAGACGAGGAGGGAAGGCTTTTACGAGAAGTCCAAGACGGAGAAGGACTTAGCAGAACTTCTACAGAGAAAGAGAGGAAGAAAGACGAGGAGGAAGGCCTTTAAGAGGAGTCCAGGGCGGAGAAGGGAGCCCCTCGTACCAGCACCCGTCGCCGGAGGAGATGCCACGTGGCAAGGTGATGGTAGGAGATGGGCTCCACGGCGGACACGTACTCGCGTCTACATAAGTTCGCAGAAACCGTTTCTCCCCGTTCCATCCGCTTCTTCAAAATTATCCCTTGGTCTGCCATCAAAGATGAAATTCCATTTTCCTCTCATGGTCCATATAGCCGACATCTGTACGTTTTGATTTACGGCATGGCGTGTATATAGTGGACCCCGGTGCTTGATTCTCTTTGTTGGGTACGTGGCGGTTCGTCGATGGCTTATTATGGTGTTTCGGAAGATTATGGGGAAGTAATTGATTGAGGGCGTCTGGCGTGTCCGTCTCGCGTGGGCGGAGGTCGCAGCGTGGTCAAAAAAAAGGGCTGAGAACGGCTGACTCGACACGTGGCAGTCCCGCGACCCCGCGTGCGGCGTTCTTCCTGCGGCCTGGCGCGCGATGCCTGCGGCATCGACACGAGTCGCGATGGGAGGCCATGCCTAGTTAGTCCAGAGCTTGCCACGTGGAGGATAGAGAACACCGCATGCAGAGGGGACACGTGTCCGACAGGTCTGTGGAACCAGTACGCTAGGCGGCAGCCTGCAGGAACGTAGCCTTTGATGACTTGATCCGAGTGGAGTCCACGCTTGGAGCCATAATTATATTATTTATTTTTATATTAAATATTTTTTTATTATCATAATATGTGGTGTATTGTACCCACATCATGTATTCATAGTTCGAAAATAAATAAAAATTATATATATATATAGATTTTCAAAAAAATTATATATTTTTAAAATGGATAAGGTAGCGGTTACCTATAATAACATCTAATGTTACATAAAATTCATGATGCATATTAGGCATACTACATTATGGACCGGCAATCTAAAACTTTAAACAATTAGGTCGAGGATCATCATAAATTTTATTTATCCGATACGGAACTTTTCGGATGGCTTTGGAAGTATTGCATTATTGGAACAACCAATCTCTTTACCTTCATCCTAATCTTATTTTTATTTATTAAAGTCTGCGATTGCTGAGTTGAGACATAAAGGGATTAGCTGGGTGGGTATGATCTAGGAAAAGACACAATAACTGGGTTGGATATGAATTTACTCTTCTAAATTCTATTGTGAGGATTTTTTTGACCCAATGTTAATTTGACCTAACTCAAACCTAACCTATTGCCACTAGTAGCATGTTATTGATTCGCTAACAAGAACTTGTGGTGGGTCATCATTGTGGGTGAAGGAGTGGTCTAGGCATGAGCCAGGGAAGGGCCCTGACCAGGGTAACCACTTGGTGACAGATGAATAATCTATTATTCTTGCCTAGGGTAATATTATTGAATTAAAATGCACTGCTCTGCTTGAGAACTGGTGTAAGTATTGCAAGTCTACCTAGGTGTGTATCTAGCCAAGCTAGACCAACCTAGAGCTAGAGTTGGATCAAGCTTGATTTGAAATCAATTATAGGCCTAAAATTTGGGACCAAGCTTATCTTTTTCTTCTTTTTTTTTGTCAAGCCTAATTTTAAGCAAACCTAATTTGAGCACTTCTTTTTGGAATAGAAACTCGAACCTATATTAAATGGATTGATAGCACTTAACTAGTTAAAATAAATTCAAACTTTTGTTAAGCTTGCTTCGAGCTTGATTCATGCTCATTTCAAGTTTGATTCAAGCTTGCTTGAGGCTTCAAATTTTAATCAAGCTTGACTCATGCTCAACTTATCAAAGTCACTGAAGCAAGATGTACAAATGTAAAATAAGCTATAATACTACTTAGTTGATGTACATATTAAGCTTCTAGATATATACCTATGCAAACTTATAGCATGCTCAACTTATCAAAGTCACCGAAGCAAGATGTACAAATGTAAAATAAGCTATAATACTACTTAGTTGATGTATATATTAAGCTTCTAAATATATACCTATGCAAACTTATGGGACTTCTTAGTCTACTCATCTAGTCCCTTGAGGCCACAGATGAGTTGGATTAGCAAAATGGACCCCTTTTTTTATTTTTTATTTAGTAGCTCACGTCAATCTAGCATGAGTACAACCAACAGAAATAAACCCTGCGCGAGCCCAAAATAGTGTTTTTAATGGCTTCAATTTCTTAATGTGGAAAGGCCCACGATGAAATAAGCTTGCAGGGTTGGGCTCCAAATGTCAGGTGGTATAGGAGTTTTTAAGGGATGAAGACTGGACAAATCTGAGCTAGTGATTTCCCCAATCCTAACATCAGGTTTAATTTCCAATAATTACAGATCCCATATGTATCTTATTACTTGTATATCTTTATGAGATATTTAAACCATGCTAAACTTCTTGACCTGAGATCTCTACAATTATATGCATTATAAAATTTCCATACCAAAATCTAAATTCATAATGATGCATTAATTATAGCAAAACTTCTCTAGGTAAAAAAATGTAACACATTAAATAAATTTTGAATAACTTCATGAGAAAGATGTATTAGCTTCTAATACGTGTTATTCCTTACGTGCAAGTTGGCATATATGCATTGTAACTAGTTTCCAATAAGATTTACTTGATAATCTAGTCTAAATAATACAAAATCTAACTGAAGGTGGCCCATAAATATTTCTATAGTTAGTCGAATAATGTAAATTTTTTTAAATCAAACACTAAGCCATGTGGAATTGATTGCATTATTAAATGCATGAACCAAAGGTAATTCGGACAATTGGAGTTGCATCATCAACTATTTTTCTTTAAATTGAGAAACAAAAAAAAGTTAAAGATTAAAAATGTTAGTAATCATTATTTTTTTAGGATTTCACTTTTGGCCCCTTAGATTTTTTTTTAAGCAACATGGCACTCTACCTTCGGTGAACTTTGCGAGCGGTTTTTTATTGGGGAGAAAGGGAAAGAGGTCGGATCCCCTTCTTTCCTCCATTTCCCATCGCGTCTCTCCTCCTCCTCCTTTGCTTCTTCTCCGAAGAGATGGCCGCCAACTTCTGGACGTCGTCCCACCAGTAAGACCTCTTTCCCACTGGTAATCCTTTCCACGATTCTTTGCTCCCGTTTCCCCCGTTCTGATGTCCCGTGTCTCCATGAATTCGTTCGCAGCAAGCAGCTCCTCGATCCCGATGGTGTCGACGTCGTTCATCCCCTTGACAAAGAGAAGGGTCTCACCCAAGAGGAATTCAGGCTCATCAAGATCCACATGACCTTCTGTAAGCTGAAACATGTGGCGCACCAATTTTCCTGATCTCAATTTCTAGGGCTTTTGTTAGTTTTTTTGATTCGATGGGATGCTTCAAGAATCCAACTTTGGTGTCGTTGCCGATTTATGAACTATATGATGGTGATGGATGCGATCATCTTCCTAGCAAACTCTATTGATTTCCAGGGTTTTGATTAACGGGATGTTTAAAGATTCTAGCTTTGGTGTAATTACTGATTCATGAACAATATGATGGTGGATGGGTTTCATCTTTCTTGCAAAGTCGATTAATTTTATGGGTTTCTTCAAATTTGTTATACTTGGTTTAGTTTTTTTTATTCAATTAGGATATCTTGGCTGTATCAACAGTTTATCATGACTTGTGAATTTGGATGGTTTCTGGAGGTTATGGGTTTAGGGAATTACCTGTTTTTGGATTTCGGAGAACTGTGGTAAAAAAGAGAGATTAGAGTGCGCAATAAACAATGAATTCTTTTTGAGGATTATTTTATATGTACCGACAAATTGCAATCATCTGTAAAAATAGATAGATGTAACTGATCATCAATTCATGAATAGCCAAATCACAAAATTTTTTAGTTCTCATGATTTTCTCAATTATTTGCTTTAATATATGCAACGAAACTACCCTTCACAAAATTTTGTAGTTCTCATGATTTTCTCAATTATTTGCTTTTATATATGCAACCAAACTATCCTTCCCAAGGATTTACAATTTTTAAATACCATATACTCCTAATCAAAGAAAAATGATGAGTAAATAAATGATTTTGAAGATAATTTCTAACATAAATTTATCTTCTTCACATTACCCATCTTGAGTTTTTAGACCCTCCTCATTACCTGATATTTTAGATTGGATGATGTTCTTGGCCTGTCTGAGAAAGAAAACTTTTAGGGTCCAATAACATGACACCCTGAAGAGTACCATCCCATGCCATTGTGGCCAGTCTTATTCTATTATATGTGCTTGAGTAGTTTTTTGAATTCTTTTACAGGTTCAAGATAGGATAGGTGTCACTCTTGCTGTCACTCTTGTTATGAGACTTATTTTTACACTCCACTTGAGCCTTGCTTTTCTAAGAATTCATTCCTTCTGACCTCTTTGGGTCTGGTAAGTTCTTTTCCTTTAAAGAAAAAACCTTTCTTTATTCTATGAATATATTAATGGGCCATATTTTTTCTCATCAAATTATACTATGCTATTCACTTTTCTCATGTGCCTTGTCCTGCACATCAAGTATTAGGTAGTCCATGACAAGT
Organism: Phoenix dactylifera; assembly: GCF_009389715.1. Taxonomy (NCBI): domain Eukaryota; kingdom Viridiplantae; phylum Streptophyta; class Magnoliopsida; order Arecales; family Arecaceae; genus Phoenix; species Phoenix dactylifera. Next base: position 38,559 of record NW_024069017.1, on the reverse strand, counting down.
CTAAAGAGTTCGACTTTAAGGCCAATTCTCGTTTTTATTCCTTTGCAAGTGAAAAGCTAAAACTACAACAAGCATTTTTGTCTTTCTTCTTTATACACTTCCCCTTTTGAGATAAGGGAAGGGAGACCCTGCTGCCCTACAATTATCCAAGTTCAGATTTCTAGGGATGCACCACCTATGAATGGAAGCCAGAACCTCTAGTTGACAAGCAGTGGGGTGTGAACACTGAGGCAAGCCCCAGTTCGCTTATATGATTCCTTTTTAATCTCAATATACTCCTTGGAACATGATCCTTCAGTGCTGTTTAAGAATATTGCATCTAACTGCTTTATAGTATGCTTTCTCTAAACAAGGAAAATAGTTTTTTGTGTTCCCTCGCATTCTTTCAAATTTCTACATCAATTTTTGAAGTGATGACATATCCTTGATGTTGACCATCCTAGTTAAAGATAAATTGCTTCTCGAATATTGATGTGCTACAGAGGGAGTCACAGATAGCTGGACCAATAAAAAGGAAATTTGAAAAATAAAGAGCAATCATGGTTTGGCTATAATATGCCATTTAATATGCACCGGAAATCCCCTATCATCCATTTACTTAGTATATGTATCTAGTGTGGTCAAAGCCATACCTTTCATTTTAGGGATCAGGGCCATGAAACGCTAACAAAGTCTTGATGCAGAATGAATTTGTTGAATCTATAATTCTCTTTTTCAACCAGCTAATTGTAATTTCTTTATAAAATAATTCTAAAACTGCATTAAGAGCTAAGCCACTTTCATCCTAATCAATTTCTTTCAGTCTCTCCTCTTAAAGTAAATAGTTCTACCATTCTTTACAGATGAGTTTTTCTGACTCTGAATATCTCAGATATTAGAGTTTAGAAAGATGCAGAGACCATTTAGGGTGTATCTAAAAGAGTAAGATTCATTTGATTGGAGCAAGGACTAATCTGATCTTCAACTTATATGTGAGGATAATATGAAAGTGATTTCTCATAATGTTAAAGAGAGGTAGGATGTTTACTTTGTGCATTATGTACATGTTGCAGCAGCTACATGCTTAGCCTGTTATAATTACATGCACTGTTTCATTCTTTATGTGGTCTCAGGTTCTCTACATAGATTATGTATATCGGATATGTAAATACATGCACCTTTTGTGTGGTGTCCTATGCATTGGATACCAGTTCATGGAATCATTTATATTTGTTTGTAAGTTGACTAATAGATAGTGCATCATATACGCTTGCTTGCTTCTTGAGTTCATTTAAGATTTTAACAAGATCATCCCTGCCCTCTGAATTGGACCTCTCTTACTTGAATGGTTCTGCCAAAATGAATTATCGGTGTCATACACTTAGTATGCTTTTGTAGGTAAGAATAGTTGTTGGATTATTCTGAATATAGAGTTAACAGTTATAGTTCCTGGAATATTGCATGCCAAGTCCAAGAATTTCAGGCCTCCTAAAAGTCTTCTGCTACCTTTGAGTCACTAGATTACTGGAACATATTTAGAACAACATCCTGTGTTCAAGAGACACTAATAAAACAGTTACTTAATACCGTTGTTAAATGAATCAGGCTTGTCTATGTAACATGTCCGTTTTGTGTTAACTATAGTGTTTTGTTTTTGCAGTAATAGTTTTTTTTGTAAGATTTATATGCGTGCGATCAAATCATCATTGTTTGGTGAAGCATATGGACATGATTTTCTTTGGTTATTAATTTAAGATCAAATGCTAGTGCATGTTAAAACCTTGTCTTTTTCTTTCGTCACCTGGACCCTTTAGATTGCTCTCTTTTTGCATAGGCTTGAACTGAGTAGGTAGGAAGGTAAGTTTTTCTACTCATCAAATAGTTCACTAGGTTGGGAGTTGGCCTCTATTTGGACAGTAAAAATTAGGTACGTAATCATTTTTAAATATCTTCAATGATGGATTATACCATGTTCCTTGTGGTCAACCCTGTATAGATTAAATCAGCCTTCTTGTTTAAGATTAAGGTTATAATAGCTATGGAGGAAGGTGCGATAAACATGATGCAACTTGCAAATGTAAGGACTAAGGAAGCTGAAACCATAAGAATTTGTGCACTTCACTGCAGGGACAGCTCTTGGGGGGAGGCTCCGCCAGCGCTGGACAGAATCCCTAACAGTGTAATCTGCTCCGGATACCATGGTTGCCTCCTCTTGCAATCCTGTCACTAAGATAGCTTTTGAAACTAGGCACTCCTGTGAATTCAGTGATCTTGCTGGACTCCTTTCCTTCAGCAACATTTTGCACCTTCCTCTTTAAACTATCATTTAACCATGTTCAACTAATTTTTCTCATCCTATATCAGATCAGATAGAAGATAACAATGTGGTTAGAATCTGAATTGCATTGCAGTCTCTCATGTTCTTCTCAGCTGTCAACATAGAACAATCCACAACCCCAACCCCACCTTCTCTCTAACTTCCCTTCTAAGAACCATTCTCTACGACAGTCCTAATCCTGGATTATGGATAGCGTCAGCTGCTTGTAACTTGTCATGCTTTCAGCATATTACCACCCCTCGAATTTCTTCTCTTACTATTTCATTGGCCTTGTCATAAAAGGTTATTACTTCTCTCTTGGGCAGTTACTATTTATTTCCGAAAAATAATACATGGCACATTATATTATGGTGTCTAGGGGACTATTTCTTGGCTTATTAAACAATTAGGTTGCTTGGAATGCTTCAAGTATGTCATGACACAAAACGTAGATTTGGAGCACATACCAGCAAAAACTGTTTACTGTTGATACGATTTCAAAGAAGGATAATGAACCCTCTACAAATTTGTATCTTAAAGTACTTGGAGAATTTATGATCACTGTCATAACGGGTGCAACTTCTCCAGGGAAGTTTAAAGTTATGATCTGTGAAGCTGAGTTGTTGATACCCAGTTTAATTTGAAGGATGGTTGAGGGATGCAGAGAGATTGTAAGAATGATAACCTGAGTCAGATATCACCCCCATATGTGAAAAGATGGGAGTCATGAAACAGAAAAACAGTTAAAAATTAAAACATATAAAAAGGAATATTAGGGCACTAGCAAATGATAACCCACCTTATTCTTTAATGGGTCAAATAGGTTACACCTATGATTTGCCTGCAAAGAGTGATACGAATATGTTTCTCAAAATTAATGAGTTTTGAGTTCATTTTCTAGGCTTTTCTTGTGTTGTGGGTTCCATTGTATCTTTTAGCTGTATTCCCAATATGCGGCACTTGTTTGTCTGTTTCCTTTGCTCTTTAGGCATATCTTAATATGCTATAAATTGGGTTTTCAGATGGTAGGTAAAGTATCAGTTCTATCAGTCTACTATCTTTTATTTTCTTTTTATTTTGTGTCTGTGAAATTATCTACCATTTTTCTCATGGGAGAAGGGGTTTGTATTGATTTAGATGAGTTGGCTGTACTTGGCAAGAGACAAGTGGAAGCATAGGATCTAGATGGAAATCTGAGGGCACACCTGAAGATTACTACTTGGTTTTATGTAGGTTAGATAATACAAGAAGATTCATCTAGGAGTCCAAAGTGATAGTGTGGGGCCTATTGGTTGTGCCCCAGTCAGGTCTAAAGTTGTTTCTACAATTTCTTCTATGACTTATCCCCATGTCAAGTTTTTCTTTTTCCTGTTCGTAAATGCACCATAATACTTAATTACAAAGCTACATGATTTGTTGGTTATTTGAGATGAACACTTATGTAAGGATCGATTCCATTGAAAGTTGATGATCTATTCTTCGCAAAAGGCAAAAAGTTTGTGATCATATATAATATAGTTCATATTGTTGTTTCTTCATAAGTTGCTTCTCTTTTGTTCCTACTGATTGTGATCATAACCATTATTTCAGATATTCTGAAGTTGGCTCAGCAAGTTAAAGTGAGGCAAAGGTTAGATCTTGTATTGCTGTTATATCTTATAAAATATAGACAGTTAAACAAGAATTCTGTTCTATAATGCTCAAATTGTTGATTGATTTTTGATCCTTGCACAGTCATCTTCAATGCATTGGTTTTGCTCTCTCAGTAGTAATTTCAGAACAATGCATGGCATGTGCATGGTACAATTCAAATCAGTTAGTAAGTTCAGTTATAACAATACTTAAAGGGGCATCACGTTTATTGATGATGTCTGTAGGCCATGAGCATATTCAAAGACTAATGAGTAGAGATGGAAATGGGGACCAATAGCCCACTAACCTGACTTGAACCCTGCCTGGTATATCGGATTTGGGTCCAAAAAAAAAAGCTAATAACTTGTTTGGGTCAGTTATGTATCCCAACTGTAAATCTGAAATATTATCTGGGCAACTTTGGATTTTGCCCAATCCATATGCAAAATGATGTATATATGTATATCCTTAGCCCAGAAAAACACCAACAAGACTCAATCATCAACTGATAGTTGCTACAAAGTACTTAGTGTATCTTTTTCCTATTCTATGCCTTGTAAAGTGGTTGTTTAGACAACAAATTAAAAGACCAATTAGTTTTTCTATTTTAGCCAAATGTTACCATGCTCTCAAGTTATTGCTTTTTTGATAATGTTAATATTACGTGTACTTAGTGTAGAAATATTTTAGTTGCATCAATTAACCTTGAAAATAATTAAAAAGCACTGTAATGGAAATATTGTTATAAAATTTTTCATGTTTCTCCATATTTTGTTTAGTTTCTTAAACTTACTACTATTTTAATGTATTTATTTATTTTAATTATTTATATCCTGGGTTAGTGGGTTGACCTGCAGTTAAACTGCTGGTCTGTGACCTGGACACCAAAGCCAGTTGGTGTCTAGTCCAGATTTCAAAAATTGGTTCTTCATACTTAGACCCATTTGATGGCATTAACTGTTATATGACCATGTAATTTGTTGCTTCATTTGGATTACTCACCTCATAAATATAAATTATTTTAGCACCTCTTTTTTTTTTTAATGTGTGCTTGTCAACTGTTGCAAATGATTTAGCTTTAGAACAATTTTAATTCATCTATGATTTTTCAGGGTTATGGCTACTGCAGTTACTTATCTTAGACGCGTCTATACTAGGTATGTGGGGATCTCTTGGTAAGGGAGGGGGTTGGTGGGTGCCATTAAATTTATTCTTCAATTAGCTTTATTCATGCAGTATTCTTGTTGGAATTACTTTAATATACGGTTGTATTATGCTACTGAGATTTGGCTGACATACTATTTTTTTCAAGAGTGGAAGGAGCTTGTCTGATATTTTAATGTCGAAACCTCAAATGAAAATTGTTGCATTTTTGTCTAAAAAACTTTAAAAAATGAGGTTTTGTTTTAATATTTATGCTGGTGTACTGCTTCACTCTTTTTCTCTAAATAAAGAAAGGGCAAAGTGACTGCAAGTATTTAATGTCGAAACTCTCATGGACACTTGACAGTGCTTAAAATACAGTACTTGTAATACAACATAGTCACGTAGTGTCTCTTGAGTAGATTGTTCATTACATTATTCTGTTCTCCTTGATGAATTGTTCTTAGAAGTCTTGGTTCTCTAATTGTGGATATTACGACCTAAGCTATGTTTCTTTTGCCACTTTGCCACTAAATGAACATTTTCTTGCATAATGTTTCTGAGCTCTTGTTATGCTCAGTTTTGATGTCTTAGATACCAGTTCCAATTTGTTATTAATACTAAAGGGTAATTATATATTTTGCCACTTTTTTATTTCATCTAATTGTGTCTGCTATACCATGCTTATCTTCTTTTTTCTGGGTTGTTCTCTATATTGTTGCAGTCTCCTTAATGAATTGTTTGTGCTTATAAAGCTTGTTTCTCCAACTCTAGGTCTTACAATTTAGGATATCTTTCTTCATGTTCTTCTCCAATTTACATTTGTCACACAATATTTCCAAGTTATATTTACTAGTAGCATTCTGATTGCAGGAGGAGCATGACAGAATATGATCCACGTTTAGTTGCTCCCACATGCTTGTACCTTGCATCCAAGGCAGAAGAGAGCACAGTGCAGGCTAGACTTCTTGTCTTTTACATTAAAAAAATGTGTAACTACTTATCTTTACTATGCCTATTATTTTTGAGGCTACCATGATCTTTACATGTATTCAGTGGCGGAGCTTTTTTTTTTTTAATTTTGTAGTCATTGGAGGGAGGGGGGCACATGGGAGGCAATTTTCCAAAGTCTTGAAACTGACCGAATCTAAGTTGTTATTTGTGAAGTTTCCTACTTTTTTGGATTGCTTTAAAAGCTTATTTGACAATAATCTACGAGTATGTTTTAAATAGGCAACTTATATAGGTTTAATTTACAGAAATGTGGTTTTTTGAAAATGTCTCAACAAACTTATAGTTGTTAGTTGCAGTATTTATTTGCTATCCACCGTTCTCTTCTCCTAAGTAGACTCATTTAGTAGGTGGACCTTTCTGATCTACAAGCTAAATTCTATTACGATGCTAAGTTGGTATATACAAATTTGTAGGGTATTTCCACTGGATAGATGATTTAGGCGACCAGTTTAGTTCTTTAAAATTTTAACAACCTGATTTGAAAATATATTTGCAAACTATTAGTTATTACCATCATTCCCCTCTCGGAAAATCTTGGTTCCGCCACTGCATGTAATATATATATGCTAGAACCATCATTTGAGTTACACATGACAGGTTCGGATGAAAAGTACCGCTTCGAAATCAAGGACATTCTTGAAATGGAAATGAAGCTTCTAGAAGCCCTTGACTATTATTTAGTTGTTTATCATCCTTATCGGCCACTACTTCAGTAAGTTTTTCTTTTCCCAATCATTATAAGCCGTACTCTTTCCTAAATTGAATTAGTATTATGCGAATTCAAATGTCGTTATCTTTACTTTTGCATGATGCACCTATTCTATATCTGTTAAATCATTTTAAGAATCTTCCTTATGTAGCTTTTGGTATTGAGTATCACATATTATATTCATACCAATGACACTTGGGCCCTGTACAGACTATTGGACAACTATTGTGCAAAGCTTTTGCAAACAATACAACAGAATACCATGGGAAGATATATTTTTTTCTAATCTAGAGACACAATACATCTTATACAGAAAAGAAGAGATGGCACTTCGCATGTTGCCTACTTTGGAGACTATCATCTCAATCATTTTGTTGTACCGGATGAAACTGAAAAGAAGATCTAAAGCTCAAAATGTAAAGAACAAACTAGTCATTAATGAATGACTTAAAGGCTCTAGCACAATAGCTATAAGGGGAGTAAAATGACTGGCAACATCCGAGTGCAATATGATGTATACAACAAAATTTACACATATGGTTTTTTATATTTAATAGTTATAATAGACCTAGGGTCCATTACATGTATGATTCATACTCTTGGTAATGTTAAAATAGCAGAGGTATAAGGTGAGGTGTTTAAACTAAGGCATTATGGACATGTTTTAAAGGTTTAAAAATCTAAGAAAAATAATATGAAAACAAACATGTGGGGTTTGTGATTTGACTTGTTGCAAAAGGATCAGATATTCCACATGTAACATCAGCAGAATTATTGATGGTTAGCATGAGGGGCAATGTGAGGGTAGCCTCAATTAGGCCTCTTTCTGAAAAAAGCTTGGTACTTTCCTGAAAATTCATATATTGCTGGGAGTCAGTTCCACAAATGGTTGGTTAATGAATTAAGTTAGAGGCATAGTTTAATGTCTTGGTCATATTGACAGCTTGGGTTCAACACTGAACAGCAATCAGATAAGTAAAAATCCAAAACAGTCTTGATATGACAGCATTGGCCTAGTTGGAGTTGTGCTTGCATGTGAATGATCAAGACTTAAACCTGATCTCTTTACAACCAGAACTGTCTAATGACAGTGGTCATGAGTGTGAAGATGAGATTTGATATCTCATATTCTTGTTTTTCTCATATAAAAAACTGAAGGAAGTGGAAACTCAAGCATCCCAAGGAACCATGAAATCCTGTGTCCGGTGGTCAAACTTCGCTGCAGATGTCCTAAGATAGCATGGCAATATAACAAGCAATCATGTGTCACTTTAATATCAGCATCAATTGTTGTCTCCTTTACAAGCATGCTATCTGCCACAACTCTTGTAACATCAGTTGAGGACTATGAAGCATAGACATGTGGGATATGGATATGTGGATACAATATGGAATGCTAGAGTATGTGATATGGATACAATATGACAGTGAACATATGTGTATGTAAAAAAAAACATAAAGGACAGTGGTCTCTCAAAACAGCATAGTTCATGTGTTATATGATGCGTTAACTTCCACAAACCCATAATTTAATTGTGATTCAATCCATCAATCTCAATCCATGGTCCAAACTATGGTATGAACATCACAAAATTTCAAAAATTACCATTCATCATTAAAAGGTTGGCATTCATTAAACAAAGAAAGAAAGAAAAAGCTCACTCCCTCATTGTTAAAGGTGTTGGGGAAGTATCTTGAGTGTATCTAGAGCACTTCTCTTAATTTTGAAAAATAGAATACTTAACATAACAAGCCTGTCTGGTTCAACTGAAGTGGAGCACAAGGCTATTAACCTGTGGTCGTAGATCGAGATCCATGGTGGGCATTCTTTTAGAGAGGGTGAGCCTTGGCACAATGGTAGGGTTACTCCATTGTGACCTGGAGGGCACAGGCTCAAAACATAAAAACAGCCTCTTTGCATGCGGGGGTAAGGCTGCATTTAACTGTCTCTAGACTCAGCAATGGCGGGAGGCTGGTGCCCTGAGCTGCCTTTTAGAATACTTAAGTATCAGTCATAAGTGTTGAACAGGTATCAATATCTAGGGCTATCAAAACACACGAGCTATTTGCAAGCTAGCTCTTGTTCAGCTCGACATTCAGCTTGAGCTCGGCTCGCTCATTTGGTGAATGACCTAGCTTGAGCTGGATTTTCGAGCTCCGAATTTAAATCAGCCAAGCTCAAGCTTGGTTTATCTCGCTTGGTTTCAGTTTGGTATAGCTTGATATATTGGAATTATATGTATATAATATTTATTTGACTATTTTAATATTCTCTAATGTTTATTAACAAGCATTCTTAGCGAAGAGCTATGGAGTCTGTCATAGATTTGATTTCAAAGTTAAGATTATTTATAAGTTAAATAACACAGTAGTTGTTACATTGAATCCAATGGCTTAAAGGTTTGAAGGGACTAAGGGCTTATCTGGTTTGTGCACTGACCCTTTAAGGCATAGCCTTTCACATCTATCGGCTTTGAACATTGCTCTCTCTCGTTTCCACATAGCACCCCAAACGCCCTCTCTCGGACACATGCATGAGGGATGACAGTGGCTCTCTTCTTTCTCATTACTTCCATGGGCTTCTCCCATTCAGGGTCATTAATTCTTTGTGAGAGAGCGAGGGAGCAAGAGGGAGAGAGAGGCCATGAATGCGGGAATGGCTTGCTTGGGAGAGAAATAAGGCTGTGAACACTAGGATGGCCTTGGATTTACAACTCCTATCGGTTTAGACATGCCTCTCCTGTACATGCTCTCAGCCCTCTTTGAACTAGGGTTTCTTGTTTTCCTTTATCTTTAACAAGCTTAGCAAGCCAAGACTAGCGCTTTAGAAAGATAGAGATAGAGAGAGAGAGAGAGAGAGAGAGAGAGAGATCAATCTATATTTCTTCCCTTCTATCTCAAACATGTGCCTCTCTCATGTTCGAACTCTCTGTCTTTCCTTATTATATTTTATATTTCACTAATAATTTTTGTGGGCCCATAATCCATGCAAAAGGAGCTTGCTTCAAGTGGTAAAATTAATTGTGTTCCTCTTACATGCATTCCACATTCCAAAGGTTATATATGTATATGTATGTTAAAGCTAGAATGCTTTTAAGAGCATTTAGCCTGGAATACTTCCAAATGAAAATCAATATCAAAATGAAGAATCCACATCATTGATAATAATTTGCATTTTCCAGATTGGCTAGAGTAAAATATGTATTTTTGAGGTTTTTTACCTACAAAACAAATATATGCAGAATGACACAGTATTAACTTGATACTGTGCTTAAATTTATCTAGAAAAATGATAATGATGACTGCTTCCAATCAAGCCCTAATGATGTGTTCAAGGAATGCTGAACCACCTGACACACATCTACCTCTCATGTATCACACCAATCTCGAACTGCCATATATGACTGGTGAACTGATCAGCGAATAGAAAAGTTGTTTTAGCAGCTTTATTCGATTTATAATCTAGAAGCATCCAGATCCACTATATTTGGCCTTAGTATGTTTTAAGATGTCTAGATCAAGATCATCTAACAAAATATGATCTACAATGTGGTTTTGCCTGCTGGCTGTTTTGCTAGTGCTCATTTTGTTCCAACTTCATGCATAGGCAAGGGACACTCAAAATAAATGATATTTGATTTCTACCCAATTTAGATAGTGTAGATCTTGATCAACGATGCGGATTTTTATTCTGGAAGGATCATTGTTGATTTTCATTGGGAAGCATGCAGGATGGGGCCAAAGGCTTCATGCCAACTAAAATAATATTTTTATTCAATGAATATTGATTGAAGAAAATAAGACCCAATTTTCCATTATTATTTATTATTTCTGTTACAACAGTTAATAACAGGCATGAGCCAACATATTTATTCCAAATAAACTGTCTTGAAGTGAAATAAGCAAATAACTGCCCTTATTTCTGTTATAACACAGAGAACAGTTTCAACAGGGGCCTATTCTTAAGGATATTAAAATTATATAAACCTTAATTAGATCTTTAGGTCCTTAATAATTAAAAAATGTAAATTCTATAACATTGTAAAATTTATCCTCCTGAAATGGTGGTGTGAAAAATGGTATTTTTTCTGTGACAAGCATACTTGTACAACTATTCCACTTTAAAAAAAAATGTGTGGAGACTGACTTAAATTTTTTTTCTTTTATCAGGTTATTGCAGGATGCTGGCATAACAGATTTGACACAAGTTGCTTGGTAAGCATTTAATCTGATTTTGTTTTGAAAGCATTTGATGTAGTTTCTTATACGTCCTGAAGGTTTTCTCTTTGTTTATGGACCTTTTTCCCAGTCTTAATTTGCCAAAGATCTAGCAGAGTAATATTTCATGATAATGGGATTTAGGTGATTCTTTCCTGGCGAGTGTTTCTTTGTACTGCAGTTATATTGTAAGATGGCATAAGAGGGTGACATTAGGTCTGCTTCTTAGTTCAACCTTCATTAAGTTGTTTACTGGCTACTAGGAAAATTGGGCAATAAACCAAAGCAACACTAGTGAAAGAGACACTAGTTGAATATAAGCCTGAACCTACTAAATTCAGGTGTATTGCTCAGATAATAATATGTCCATTTTTGCTAGAAACAAAAGGAAACCCCCCTCTGAAATGTTATCCATCAGAAGAATTTGAAAACTCCATGTCGGGTAAATTTATGGTAATGTCCAACATATTTACTGGGAGTTCCAAGAGCAAATAGGTTTTCGGATTGAAATGAAATTTTGGGCCCCAAGGTATTCTCTAATTATTATTTTACTAGACTGTAGTTAAATTATGTGATCATGCTGTCTAGATGATAAAGGGGAATCAATTCTGTGCTGATAGATGTCCATTACATGCAGGGGCCTTGTAAATGACACCTATAAGATGGATCTTATTCTTATATACCCTCCATATATGATTGCACTGGCCTGCATATACATCGGTAGTGTGCTCAAAGATAAAGAGACAACTGCATGGTTTGAGGAGCTTCGTGTCGACATGAATGCTGTAAGCCTTGCTATCTTAGGACCCTCATCCAAATGCTTGATATTTCCTGTATGAGTCTGGTTACAAGTTGAAACTATTCTACCTACGCGGGGATTTGCAGGTCAAGAACATATCCATGGAAATATTGGACTTCTACGACTACTTCACACTTGCAGGTGGTGAGCATCAGAAAGGTATCCCAGAGGAGAGGATAAATCCAGCTCTGAGCAAGTTGGCCACAAAGGCTTGAACAAGGCCAACATGTTCAATTGACATAATGCACTTATTAGCTGGATGTTAAAAATTTTGATCCATTGCAATTGGAATTATTCATTCTTCTCAATTGTTGCAGTTAATGGAAATATGTAAGCCTGTTTATTTGAATCCATCGTTGATGATTAATTCTTATTGTAAGAATTTCAGTTTCCTACTTAATGGTTTTTAGAGTATTACAGTTAGTTTCTGAGCTATAACATCACATGTGCATAAGTTTGTATGTTTTTCAAATATAAATGACATGCCTAGATTAGTGTAAGTTGTGTGAGGAAACACTGATGGATGCTGATTTACTCATAATTACCTGATTAACTAGTTCAGGTTTAGGTTCATAATTTCCAGTTTTTCTCCTTGCAAGGAATTATTTTTGCTGGGTTTAGGTTGAGCAATCTTATTCTTATTGATTTATATAATTTTATTTTAATATTTGTTTTGGTATTAGGAAAGTATAACATTTTGATTCATTAATGTAAAGACATCTGATGGTGCGAAGCCATCTTACAAGAGAGTCATATATCAAATCAGGCCATAATAATAAACAGTACTCAGAGTTCTGGATTATCTACGACCGGATGATGTCCCAAGTGAATTACATCGGTGCCTTATCCATTTGAGTTCATGGGCAAGTCACCAAAGGACAGATTTCATGGGGGTTTAACCTGATGATGTTCAACAGAAATGAGAAATAAAGCAGGGCCTTATGGAGAACGATGCTATGTTGTAGCCTCTGCATGCATTGTTATCCATGCTATGTATAAGATATACTCCCTCCATGTCGAAGTCAAACACTAATTCTCCAGTGAGCGGCTTGGGGTATCCAATATTCAATCATAGAATCTAACGAAGACTTGATATGGATTTGGATATCATCTTGTGCTCTGCTCCTAAATTTCAGTTTTTACTGAATACGAAGTAAATCTAGGGAAAAAAAGACAGCAACATTGGATGAATGTATCCGCCGCTTGTGTCGGCTTCTTGCATGTGTATGCTACGATGTCTCCATGAAAAAGGAATGAATAGATAGATAAAATTACACACAGAACAAAAGCAAGCTGGTTGAACTCAAATTGAGCCTCATCCAATAGCGAACTCAACCTAATTTAACCCGACATGTTACAAACTGGTTGGATCCAATTTGTATAGGTGGACCAGTGCCTAATTTCAGCTAGACTCGTTTTATGTCAGACTTAAACTGATTAACCCAATGTGATCGGTCCATATCTAGAACCAAGTGATGCCTGACCAACCTGAACGACCAATTTGAAACCATTCGGACCCTTTGCATGGGATGGCTAGACCAGTTTCTTCAATGGGAAATAGGAAGAGAAGCAATCCATCCCTACCGACAACCAAACACGAGCTCTAGTAGAAGAATCTGGGTCTTCAGGGACTCTTGGCGCGGCCTGCTCTGGACCGGCACGTGAGAGGCGGTGGGATGAGGAATAAAAAATAATCCCACATCGGAATCGAGCAAAGGAGGCGGGGATCCAATTGGTGTATAAAAAAGGAAGCGTTGGGCTGGGCTAACCATCTTTGCGCTTGGGGCAATGACGCAGCTAATGAGGTTTTAACCGAGGCGCGTCAATTGCTGGTTGAAAACTATTTCCAAACCCCCTCTTCGGCCCGGGTTCAGCCCGGTTGCCGTCGAGAATTTCTGGAAGGGCTTCCTGCAGGGTAAAGCCCTACAAAACAGAAGTAAAATATTTTCTCGTTGTAAAATCGTATGTCTCTTTTTAAGAAATGTTAAAGGGGATTTGCAATTTCTACGTTTAAATCCCAAAAAAGTAAATTTATGACTACTTGTGAACAAAAAGCTCTAGCATCAATCATAAATGGTAAATACTAAATTAATGCTTTGGAAAATAATCGGCTTATCAATGTCTTACACTTAGGATTAGATTTTAGGTAGGTTAATAACTATTAAAAAACACATTTTTGGTTGTGCATTTATTCTACCTAAGAGGTCACAGGATTAGAAGATTAATTTGCTGGGTAACCATGATATGAGAATGAGATGGAAACAACCTCAATAGGATATATCTAAGCAAGGTACTAATATGCTAGGTTTCTTATTTTTTTTAAATCAAGGTAAGAGCATGATTGAATCTAGATCATGGGTGAGCTAGTAGCTTTACCAATTCAACCACTTAAATGAATAACCTTGGATGATTTTTTTTAATTGTTCTCTTAAATCAAAAAATAGCCTGGAAAAAATACATAAAAGATTACCTTCTATTTTTTTCAATATATATTTTAATATAAAAATTGGTGCCAAACTTAGCCGACAGATACTAGATGTCTAAACTGCACCTTCACTAGGGCATGGAAGCCAAAGTTTTAAATAATATTTTATAATGTTATGGTTAACTCCCCACTAAAATAATTATTGGCAAATATAACTTTTATAGCAACCATTATTTGTCTCAACGGAAATAAGAAACTATTAGTAAAAAAATATATTATATAACAACTTATTGTAATAGCAAATAATGGATAATAATAGAAAGTAAGTAGCATTATCTTTCTAATTACTTTCCACTTAACAATATTATTGTTTTTAGTCTGTACAACCATCGTCGGAGAAAAATTTCGTAAGGGATTGAATTTGTTAAAAAATATTTAGCAACAAGCTTATATGAGCAAAAGTAAAGTATGTCAAATTAAGCCAAATCATTCGATTCATATGGTACCGGGCTGATCCAATATGAAATTGAATCGGTTCACCATTTCAATTCGAGCATGAATCGTAAAGAAATTGACTGGTTCGATGCCGACTCGATTTGATTGTGGGCACTATAGCTAGGTGCATCGATTCGGTATCAAACTACTACATATCGGTATGGATCTCCGTATCAGTTCGGCGTCTAATTAACTGTGATTCTTTTTTGTGACTCAACACCACTCCATCTGATGTGTGGGGTTGGGGTGGCCATCCAGGCCAAACATGTATTCAGAGAAGCTGATGGGGGTACACTTTTTGGATGGGGGAGGGAGAGTTACCACTTGCTCTCTGTGAGTTAGTATTTTTTGATTTTATTGGATATATTCGTACACGTACTGTATGAAAATCCGTTTTCAGCCGGAAAGAAAAAAAAAAAAAAAAAAAAAACCACTCCACACATTAAACGAAAATTCTATTCGCTCTTCTGTCTCTCCCGCACCTTGTGGCGCAAGTCTTCCTCCCACTTCTCTCTTCCTTCCATTTCCCCTTCGTCTCCGTCCCCCTTCTTTCCTCCTCCGCGTCTAATGTGACCTCATTTCATTAATATTATTATTACACGATGTCTTTCTGGAGAACCCGCTGCTTATCTTCTTCCCGCTCATCTTCTTCCTTATCATTAGAGAAACATCTCCATTCCATGCTCTCCTCCTCCAATTCCTATTTCTGCTCCTCTTCCCACCCTCTCCCCAAAACCCTCCCCCTCCGCTCCTTTCAAACCCTAGCCTCCGCCCCTCCTCTCTCCTCCTCCGCCGCCGGCGCCGCATCTCCTTCCTCTCCGCCATCCTCTTCGCGCCGCGCGCACCGCCCCTTCCTCCTCGCCTCGCCACCCTCCGAGGGCCTTCTCCTCGCCTCCTCGGCCAGGACTCGAATGGCGCGAGGACACCCCAGCGCCGAGGCATCGCTCCTTGTCACCGTCGCGGCGTCCTCTCCTCCTCGACGACGATGGCGGCTAAGACATCTCCGATTCCGCAGAAGCAGAGCCGCTTTCCCCGTTAAGTACTTCCTCTGCACTAGTCCTTTCTTCTCGCTTTCTCTCGTGCTAATTTTTCACTTTCTTTTTTTTTTTTTGTCCCTTTTCAATACAAATTTGTTTTTGATTCATCCCTGTTGTGTCAGTATTGATTTGAGAAGCTTGCAGTCTCAGAATGCTTTCAATGTGATCCCCCCAAATTCTCGCGCCGCCAACTATGTCGTGCTCCGGTACTACGACGTTAAGCGATCCTCAAGTAGGTTCTCTGATTCTTCTATTTTTCTCTGATTTGATGTTATAGAATAGGGATTTTTGCAGTTAAGAAGAGGGTTTTGTGATATGGTGTATTCATCCTTCTGTAGCTTCTGTGGCTTGAATTGGATATTGCTTTGTTTGGCTCCATATGTACTTGCTTGTTAGAATCTTCCATGTGAACTCCACTGATTGTTACAATCCCATTGACGATTTTTTTTATTCAACTGCATATTTCATGCTTGCACTAAGCCAACTGGACTTCATTGTTGTTTGATTATAATGGGAATCTTTATCATTGCAAAGTGTACCTCAATTTGCCTGCTTCACGAATTGTTGTAGTATTTGCCAGAGGACATCCAAGAGCAATGATAGTTATTGTTACAATTTTTTTTTACAACAGTGCTTTTGTCAGATTGGTATCTTTGCCACAAACTTAATACTATTTTATTTTGTTAAAAGGCAACCAATTTTCTCTATTGTGTACACTACTTTATGTTGTCATATGCTTCATACTGATGGTTTTAGGAGCCTAATAGAAATACAATCATATGATCATATTAGGTTGTGGAGGCACTATGATATGCCTGCTGATTGCATACAAATTTAGACCATGTGACGTTACCTAATATTTTCCTGATTTCAGGGTCTGGAAGATGGTTTTGGAAATGAGAGTAATTGCCACTATATGGTAGTTTTTCAGTATGGCTCAGTTGTCTTGTTTAATGTTTCTGACCTTGAAGCTGATGGGTATCTGAAGATTGTTGAGAAACATGCATCAGGTTTGCTGCCAGAGATGAGAAAGGATGGTAAGCACTCCAAAAGTTCTTAAACCTCTTTGCTTACATTTTACTAGATCAATTTTCCTCATCAATCCTCTATATTCAACTGCTTAGGACATTTTTCTAGAAGAATCCAAAGCTCAAAAAATTTGAAAGGATATCAAAATGAACTCATGAATAGGTACTTTCTTGATGAGAATTTTGAACACATTGCATATATGCTTCTCCACTTGGATGCGAATCAATTTGGACATGATTCAGTGCAAGACATGTTCAATTTTTATTGGTCCATAAAATCATATCTATTCTAGTTAGAGCATAAATTTTGTAAATGACAGGAGATCAAGGAATATAGAGCAATGATATCATATTGTAGATGAAAATGTTCATGTAGGTTGAGGAATGGAGCTGGCAATTAGATCCTCATGGCCTTTAAATGAATCATGGTAAAAATGAGAAAAATAAAACTTCTATTTATATTTTAAAGAAAATTAAAGGTAATACCAAGGTCCGCCGTACCGGTACCGGTCGGCGTACCGGTGGCCGGCCGGACCGGTACGGTACCGGTCCGGTCCGGTATGTACCGGCCGGTACCGGTACCGTACCGGCCGGTACGCTGTGGTTCTTAAAAAAAAAATCGTACCGGTGCGAACCGGCCGGTACGGGCTCCGAACCGGCCGGTTTGGCTAAAAAACCGAGAAATACCGGTTTTTTAGTGGTTCCGGTACCGATCTAAGATCGGACCGATACGTACCGGCCCGTACCGGCCGGTACGGGGCCGGTACGGCATTCCATGGGTAATACTATATCATTGCTGTGCACAATCTCTAGGAAAGTTATAACCTCACATTCTAATAATAGAAACCATTTTTAAAACTTCTTAGTTTTGAAACTTCACAAGCATTCATATTGATGAGGGAGAAGGTGGTCAAATTTCTGTCATGGTGAAGAGGAAATTGACAGATTCAATTATTGGATTGTGATGCAAGTTCCATTTTCAGGATACCGTTCCTCATTTCCTCTCATGATTTGACCATCACATATTTGTAATCAAATTAAGGTTCTCTCATTTTTATACGTTAGCAAAATTTTCTGGATTTTCCTTTTCCCATTTGAAGCATTTGCATCATTCTATTATATGTTTATCTCCGTGCCGCCAAACTTAGTTGGTTTTGCATTAATTATCATGAGAAAAAAAAGCCTTAATTTTCTCTTTTCAAGGTTCTGATGACCTTACAGAAGATTTTCTAGCATTCTGTTGTGCTTTGGGCTTTGCATCATGGACAAAGTGTAATTTTCATATCTCTTTTCATTATATCATTCTCATCAAGTGCTTGATGCTGTCTTTGAACAGACCTTCTCTTTAAAGCAGTGGGCCTCGTTTTGATTGCTACAACTTTTCCAGTTTTTGATATCTATATTTTCACCTGTAGTACTAAGTCTTAAACTACCAACGGGTGCTTTACCAATTCATATTACTAATTATTTAGTGACCTTGTTCCATTTTACCCTTCGTTAAATTTGAGAATGTTGATAAATTCCACAACAAATGCTATGAGATCCATATACTTTTTTTTTTTTGTTTGTTTGTTTAACTTCTGCCATCATCTCTGTTCTCAAAGTTTAAGTTTTCTTCATTTGGAGGCAGCTTTGGGTAAAAAAACTAATCTTATGCATGTTTCTTGTTGTTCTGTATCTTATGTATGCAGTGTTTGTACTTTGTGTCCCTTCCCCAGTTAAACATCTAAATTCACTGTTTTGCTATTTTGTCTGTTACTTGATTCTCAAGTTTAGATTTTAGCCTGCAACTCTTAAGGTCCACTATTTGTTCAGCTGCTATGTTTCGCTATCCATCATGCTTCCTTGAATTCTCCTGGTGGCATTGTTTGGTAAGCTTTCCGATTGTAACTCTGGATTCTCTCTCTGTTTATACATTTCTCTTCTTTTCCATGAAGTCGGCATTGCTATCCTGTGAGTACTTGGTAATCTGCCACTTGGTTGTACATGTAGGGATTTGCACTAGCACTTCATAGGTCAGGAAGGAAGTAGGTAGGTCAAACTGTTACATCATGGCAAAATATGTAACTGCTTCAATCTAGATGCACTAGTATTTGATTAACCTCAGTAACTGTTTTTTTCCATTAATTCAAGATCCACATAACCTTGAGATAACTACTTTCTGTTTATCAGCTTCTCATGCATTGTCTGTCCCAAGTCTTCCTTCTTTGTTTTAAGATCCACTTGATTACCAATTGCATCATCCTCATCGAAAATTAATTCTTCATTTTCCATTCAAATTGCTCAACTGAAGACTCATGTTGTCATCTACCAACAATGGCCAGTCCAGTTTTTGCCCCCTTCTTACTTTACTGAGATGGTCTGTCTCACTGGTTTATCATTCTACATTCTGAACTTTGTTGATTTGTAGTTTCACTCAGATGCTTGCATTATTGCTTAAGGCTTCCATACAGGCAAAGCTGCTTCTGATGAATATAACATGATCACATTCACCACCACTTTTGAATCATTCATGTTAGTCTCCGAACACATTCGTGGATCGTAGCAAATGCTTTAATACTAGCTAAAAACTAGTGACCTCTCACCAGCAAATGCTTATCCCTGATCACTGGTTCATCTCATCATTTGGACAACTCAAATCATCATTTGGATTCAACCTTGTGGCTGCTTCAGTGCTTCTATTGGTCAGCCTAATAACTTTGATGCTATCTAGTTATCTTATGCTCTCCTTGGCTAGTTGGTAGATCAACTGCATAGGTTAACCTGCTGATGCATTTAGAATGCAGTACATACTTCTCTATTGCACTATCTCATTATTCACTTCATTCTTTAAGCCCATTCATTTTAATTACATAAATGTCAATATACCAATTCTATATGTACAGCCCACGAGGATGCAATCCAATGTATAGGGCACCAGTTGTTTTTAATATTTGCTTAAAGGCATAAACTTTCCATGCCTCAATGAAATAAGGTTACAGACAGTGATTTTTGAGAACCTACGAGGTGAATGATGCTTTGGAGGTTCTCTGGATGAATTGGCATATAAGTGTGCATCATTATATGCACAAGAACTAATGATGATGCTAGAGATAGTTGCAATTTTCTCATTACCTTGTCGATCGTCATAAGATTAGTTGTTTGATTATCTTACAAGAATGTGATGATTTACATGAATGTTGATGATATGTCAGGGAATGCTTTTGGAAATACTTAGAAAGACTTTGGAGGACAAGGTTCTGAAACTAGTCAGGTCATATCTGAATATTTAGTACGCAATTTAGTAGGAATGCACATAAATGAAGTTTTGTTAAAATATTGATCGACAACACATCCTGTAATCACCCGTGAAAGGTGTATAGTATTGGAGATGAAAATTTAGATGGAGACATTTGTAATGAAATTAATGCATGGTGAAGCCTGAATATGATGATTGGACATTTATTTTGTAGTAATTATGATCACAGCTCATGCCAATGAGTGATCATCATATTCCAAGCATTTTCCAATCAATTATAAGATATTCAAAGGAAAACTAAAAAGGGAAGAAACACTCATGGCCTACAAAGCCAATAGTCTTACAAAGCATATAGAGGATAGTGCTGAGCTTGATTTGTTGTACAACTAGGAAACATATGATTGTAAATGTATTTGAGGAAGAAATCTAAATAGCTGATAAATTTGGATTGATCGCACCTCTCCTTTTCTTTCTTTGGTTTTCTAGACCTCTTGGTTTTAGTGCAGAAATGATTGCTTTCTGATGCTATATATTTCTGCAATGAGCTTTGTTTACTTTGTTTCTAATCTTATCCCAGTGGAATATTTTCCATTCTGTTGAAAGATCTATTCATTGCTGGAAAACAAATTCTTGTTGTTAATTCATGGTCAAGTGATAATTTCCATCATCTTATAGTTAATATAAGTATAACAGCATTTGTCAATTGAAGGATGCTAAAGTCACATATATTAGTAAAATACTTGCTGGCCTAAAATTCAGCAAAGCATTATGCTTTATTGTGTTGGATGGTGACTGCTAGATATGATGTAAGGTATCTAATACCTTGCATCATAAAGCTTCATAATCTAGGTATCTTAACCTTTTTCTTTTTTCCTTTTTTTTTTTGACTTTTCATAAAAATTGGCATGAGAGCTATACTTATCCTGAACTTCATGGTTTGAATTCTTGAAACTCTAGATTATGCGGTAGTGGAAAAACCAACTCTGGATGCATGGATGCAAGGTGGACTTGACTATATAATGCTTAAGAATTTGAGTATAGATGGTATTCGCACCATTGGAAGTGTTCTTGGTCAAAGTATTGCTTTGGATTACTATATCCGACAAGTATGTTGCAAACTTTTCTTGATATTGTAAAATATTTAAGCATTAAAAGAAAAATTGTAATTGCTATTTTCATTGTTTAGGTTGATGGAATGGTAGCAGAATTTACAGATATCAACCGTGGTATGGAGAAAACCGGTACCTTTACCATGAAGAGGAAAAAACTTTTTCAATTGGTCGGGAAGGCAAACTCTAATTTGGCGGATGTTATTCTAAAACTCGGGCTTTTTGAGAGGTATTTTTCCAATATTTCTGATTTAGTTATGTTGATTTTGGAAAAAGGTAAAGCATTAGAGTTTCTTGCATATTTCAAAGATGATAGTGGTCAGCCTATGTTTATCCTTATTACTATTGCATATTTAGTTCTCATCATGGTTCGCCGTACTAGTATGTAGCACTTGTACTGCATGTACCATACTGTACCAGTATCGAACCAAGACTAGATAGGAGGGGCGTATTGAGTCTCGATACACCGAGCCGACCTCCGTACCATCATATCAACATTATACCAGTGCGGCACTAGTACGGGGGCCTGTATGGATATAGTGAACCTCAGTTCTTATTATATCCCATACATTTATAACAATGGCTTTGTATTGAAAATTTTGTACGGATCTTTTTCTTTTAACTCCTTTTGATCTCTCACTTTGAAAGGATTTTGCGTGACATTTCCTAATCATAGAATAATATTGAACCACCGAGGAAAAAATCGAGTTTCTGATGCATTATTTATGTCTAATCCTACTCCAGAATTTTACATTTAATGGTTGAATCATGTTGGAAATTGCTTCATTTTCATCTGGACCTGGTTATATTCTTTCAGGTTGCTTACACGATTGTGCGATGCTAGATTTGAAATTTTTGGATTGGGTGTCTGAGGAGTAAGTTTAGTACTACAAACTTGGTCCAACCAAAATTTTCTCGAACATACTCAAAGATGATCGGACACGATCCATCATGCTATTAATTTTTGTCCCCTGATCCAATGGTTAACCATGGCTTGACGACAGATCAAAGCATCTTATCATGCTGTACGGCATGTACCACAGCAGCAAGATATGCACAGCATATAATTACCCACATACCATTCATATCTCCCTGTGCCAACCTATATCTGTTTGTGCCACCATGGACTTTAAATATTTTCCTCAAGTCCTAGGACATGCTTGGGCATATCTAGCATGGTATGACATGTGCTGAGCTCACTGTGATTGGCATGGTGTGGCATGCGGTATTTTCATCCTTGGGCTAAATATGGTGAAGCATCATGACAACATTCTTTACCTGTTCTTTTCATCATGACAACAGTCTTTACATGTTCTTTTCTAACTCCCTAAAGATGACATTGGAATTCTTTTGCTCATACCGAGACAAGTATATGCATTATGATATTTACCAGATATAATGGGACCTCTTATAAAACTTGGAGCTTTATATCTATTTCAAAGCACCAAGGTCTAACCTTAGCGATTGGTGTTATCACCTAAAATAGAATGTATTATAACCTTCTGCTATTATATGATTATAAATGAGAAAAATGTTGGCAGTTATCTATCAATTTTTCATTAGAGTAATGATGATGCTTTCGATCTTACATTTTCAGTTTACAAATTTACAAGTATTCTAGAGTATTCTATGATTGTTTTAACTGAAGTTGGAATTCTGTTATAAGATTTGTTTTAGTGGTGTCTTCAGCTACTGCTGTTCCCATGTCTTTTTCTGAATGCTGTGGATTTGCCTTGTTAACTGGAGGCTTAAGGTTTTAAACCTATTATAGACGAGAAAAGGAGAGCAGGAAAAGAGGCGGATGGTGTGTGCTGGCTGGGGGGTGGGGGCAAGAAAGAGAGGATTTATGTATGTTTTCCTGCATGTTAACTGTTGAGTATATGACCTGCTTGCTTCAATTTGAAGACATTTATATTCTACAGTCTCTGCAGACTGATTTTTAATATTTATAATTTATAGTTTAAATGACCTGCAGCACCTGAACCACCATACTTGTATGTGACGTGCTCGGTGCTCTATTACTGTTGACTATCTGACCTGTAATAAAGCAAATTTGATGAATGAATGCCTGTAACCTGGATTACCATCTGCTCAGCTGATTCCTCCTTTTGCTGCTGATCGTCTTACTTTTGTAATCTTGAAGTCCCTCTCTCTAAATGAAGGATCAAATCTTTGAACCAATATAAAGGAAAAGAAGCTAATAAAAGTAAAGAAACAATTTGTAACATATAAATGGATGATAAGTGTTGGGGGGAAAACCCAAGTCGTGCCAGTCCGAAGGCGCTCGGCCAGGGAGCGCCGACCAGAGAGGCGCTCGACCAAAGAGCGCCGACCAGAAAGGCGCTCGACCAAGGAGCACCGACCAGCGGTCAACCAGAAAAACGCCCGACCCTACAACGAGACACCCCGCCGAGCAACCGGCTCGGCTCGGCACCCGTGCCGAGCCCGTGCCTTAGCCAAATATCCAACCTCCGCCTAATCCTTTAGAGGACCTGACAACCAAATACACAACTCCACCGTACTCTGTTACCATCCTTAAGCCATTAAAGCACGTGATCTCCGCAGGCCTTCGGCACGCCTGACCATTAATGCATATGACCCCAGCGGGCCTTCAATGCACTCAACCATTAAATGAACACGGCTCAAGATGATCTCCGAATCACTGGACCATCAAAGCGTATGGCTCTCCCTGATCACCGGTTCACTCAGCAATCAATGCACTTGCCATCTACGAACCCCAGGCCCACCACGGCCGGCGGTTCAACCACCCCAATGGGTCCGATCAACCATGACAGCTCCCTGACTCCGGTCTGATCCGGCCTTATTCTCCACAACGCCATTAATGAGCATGATCGTGCCCAATTATCACGAAAAAGACAAATTGCCCTGTCACCTCCCAGGTAACATAATATCTTTCTATAAAAGAGAACCTGGGGGAAAAGGGAGGGGAGACAGACACACAAACGGATACAGAAACAAACATTCTCCTCCTTTACTCCCCCCACATATTAGCCCCCTCTGACTTAAGCTTCGGAGGGCCAGCGCCGGAAAATCCGGCCACCGGCTTTCTTGCAGGATTCTTCAGGAGGACGCCACCAGCCGACGCACCGCCACCCACTGTCCCGGCAGCGGAGCTCCTCCCCTCTCGGTTCGCGGCCGCCCCCGGGTCCAATTTCCAGCAACAGTTGGCGCTAGAGGAAGGGCCCGAGTTGCAGCCATGAAACTGAGAAGTAAGGAGGCTTCCAATGCCTCTCGACGTCCTCCACCCAGTCCTGGACACTCTGTCCAGAACTCGCCGCCTCCGGCCGAGTCAACCCCTCAAGTTCGGCCGGAACAGTTCGATGCCTTGGTGCAACAGGTGCAGGCCTTGGCCACCGCTGTCCAAGGCTTGCAACCCAGGGGCATCCCAACGGCACCGCTCCCTCCGGCCCCAGTTCAACCGGTACCTCCTACAAGCGGACTTTCCCTTCGAGGTCAGGACTCTCAAGTCCAGGCCTCCCTCTGGAGAGAACATCCAGTAAGAGGCCCTGGTGGCTGGCCACAGCCCTCGGAGGCTGAGTCAGTTCCAGGGCAACTTGCACCGGAGCGAACCGCTGCAGCGATCCCCCAGAATGACGAACTCGACAAAAAGGTCGAGAAGCTGGAGCGCCAGATTCAGGCACTCCACGGAAGGAAACCGGGACGTAATGGTGACTTCGAGTTCACCACGAAGTCCCCCTTCTCCCAGCAGATTGAAGACGAGCCAGTCCCGCCGCGGTTCAAGATGCCGCAGGTGGAGCCTTAGAACGGCAGGGCCGACCCCCTTGACCATCTGGAAAGTTATCGGGTCTTAATGGCCCTACAAGGAGCCTCGGAGGCCATGCCGTGCAAAGCTTTTCCAGCAACGCTCCGAGGACCAGCCCGACTTTGGTTTACCGGGCTGAAGCCGAGTACTGTTTCTTCCTTTGAGCAGCTCGGCAGGCAGTTTGCCAGTAATTTTGCCGCCAGCCAGCCCCAGCGGCGGACATCGGACTCCCTCCTTGACATCAAACAAAAGGAGGGAGAGTCCCTCAGGGAGTACTTGGACCGATTTACTGCCGCAACATGGGAAGTCCGGGAGCTTGACCAGTCAATCGCCATGTCGGCACTAAAGACTGGAGCCCGGTCTTACAGGTTCCTCTTCTCCATCGAGAAGAATTTCCCTGCGGACCTCACTGAAATGCTGGTTCGGGCGCGGAAGTACGCCAAGGCCGAGGAAGCCGTGGCTGTTAGGCGGAGCGGGGCCGAGCAGACTCCCAAGAAACAAAAAAGACGCCGCGAGGAGCGTGGCCAGCCTAGAAGCCCGTCCCCGCGTCGAGCCAAAAATCTGCCCCACCTGAAGAGTCCACCCCGACTACGGGGACCGCCTCAGCAGAGGTCACCACTCCGCCCGAGGTTTCCACCATGGGCCCGTGCATCCGAAGGGAGGTATGAAAACTACACTCCCCTTACCGCTCCTCGGGCTGAAATCCTCATGGAGATTGAGGGTCGGGATTATATCCGGCTCTCACCCCCGAAACGAGATTCCGGAGCCCGGCGTGATCTCCGGAAGTACTGCCGTTTCCATCGGGATCATGGCCATGATACTGAGGACTGCTACCAGCTCCGGAACGAGATCGAAGCGCTCATCCGCCGAGGGGTGCTCGATCGATTTGTGCGAGGCCGGCGTGAAGAAAAAAGGCCAGCCGAGGGAGCCGCACAGCCTGAAGGTTCAAACGCCAACAGGCCCATCGCCGGCACCATCAACACCATCCGAGGCGGGGCCTCGGTTGGAGAAGCTTCAGGGGAAGGAACCTCCTCGAAGCGCCTACGCGCCTCGGAAGCCATCTCTTTCTCAGATGATGATCTGGAAGGAGTCGAAACTCCCCACGATGATGCTGTGGTCATCTCCATGATTATAAATAGATTTGATGTAAAACGCATCTTAATCGATAATGGAAGCTCGGCGAACGTTTTGTATTTTGATGCCTATTGTAAAATGGGGATGACAGAAGAGCAACTACGGAGGATGAATGCTCCGTTGGTCGGATTTACTGGGGATTCAGTCCCAGTAGAGGGCGAGGTCGACCTCCTGGTCACGGTCGGGCTCGCCCCCCGCGAAGGTACTGTAAGGATGAGCTTTCTTGTGATACGCCTGCCCTCGGCTTATAATGCCATCCTCGGAAGACTAGGTCTCAACGCCCTCCGAGCAGTAGTCTCAACTCGCCACCTGCTCATGCGATTCCCCACTAGCCAAGGAGTTGGCGAAGTTCGTGGGGACCAGGTGGTAGCAAGACGATGCTACCTGGCGACCCATGAGGCGAAACGACCAGCCGAGGTGCCGGTCCCAGCAACCGACCAGCCTTCAGCTAAAACCCTGGAGACACGGGTCGGCCCTCAGAAGGAGCGGGTAGAGCCTGGTGAGCTACTAATCTAAGTTCCTTTGCACAAAAACTTTTCCGAGCTAACCATGCAGGTCGACTCTGGCCTCAATGAGCGCGAAAGGGATCGCCTCGTCAACTTCTTGCGAGACAACATGGATGTCTTCGCATGGTCGCCCGCGGATATGCCGGGATAGATCCAGAGATCATGGTCCACCGGCTCCAAGTAAAACCAACCTGCAAGCCCGTGCGACAAAAGAAGCGAGGCGCCGCCCCTGAACGACAACGAGCAGCAGCCGAGGAGGTTGACAAACTCCTTGAGGCTGGCTTCATCCGGGAGATATCCTACCCGGAGTGGCTCGCCAACGTGGTCCTCGTCAAAAAAGCTAGCGGAAAATGGCGTATGTGCGTGGACTACACCGACCTGAATAAAGCTTGCCCAAAGGATAGCTTTCCACTCCCCAACATCGACCAGCTCGTGGACTCCACCTCGGGGCACGAGCTGTTGGCATTCATGGACGCCTTCTCCGGATACAACCAGATCCGTATGGCGCCAGAAGATGAAGAAAAGACGGCCTTCATCACCAACGGGGGTACCTACTGCTATAAAATAATGCCATTCGGCTTAAAGAATGCCGGGGCAACTTATCAGAGGCTGGTCAGCCGGATCTTTAAAGACCAAATAGGCCAAAACATGGAGGTATATGTTGATGACATGCTGGTGAAAAGCAAGGCGGTGCAAGATCACGTGACCGACCTTGATGAAGCATTCTCCACACTCCGAAGGTACCAAATGAAGCTCAACCCAGCCAAATGTGCATTCGGAGTCACCTCGGGCAAATTCCTTGGCTTCATCATCACACAGCGGGGAATCGAGGCCAATCCTGAAAAGATCCGAGCGCTCCAGGAGATGACGCCTCCGAGGACAGTCAAGGAGGTACAACGGCTTACGGGCCGAGTTGCGGCTCTCGGGAGATTCATCTCCCGCTCGGCCGAGCGCTGCCTTCCATTTTTTGCGACTCTAAGAAGCCAAAAAACTTCCTATGGTCGGACGAGTGCCGGCAGTCTTTTGAAGAGCTCAAGCACTTTCTTGCTTCCCCTCCCTTGCTCACAAAGCCTCAACAGGGTGAACTCCTCTACCTGTATTTAGCTGTTTCCCCTGTAGCAGTAAGCTCGGTCCTGGTCCGAGAGGAAGGCAAGCTCCAAAAACCAGTATACTACATTAGCCGGGTCTTGAGGGACGCTGAGACCCGATACTCCAAGCTGGAGAAGACTGTTTATGCCTTAGTCATCTCAGCTCGGAGGCTCCGACCTTATTTTCAAGCCCACACAATGGTCGTGCTGACCGACCAGCCAGTAAAGCAGATCCTGCAAAGATCAGACCGCGCGGGCCGGCTTACTAAATGGGCCGTCGAGCTCGGGAAATTTGACCTCGAGTACCGACCCAGATCGGCGATCAAAGCGCAAGCACTCGCCGATTTCATAGCCGAGTGCACCATACCGGATGAGGTCGAGCCCGAACCTGAGCCTACATCAACAGAGCAGACCCCGAGTTCGGCATGGACTTTGCATGTCAATGGCTCTTCAAACTCGGGGGGTAGCGGAGCGGGTCTCATCCTCACCAGCCCGGAGGGGGTGGTTGCTGAGCAAGCCTTACGCCTCGAGTTTTCTGCTTCCAACAACATGGCGGAATACGAAGCACTCGTCGCCGGGCTCAAGTTAGCCAGAGAGCTAGGAGTGAAGGACCTGAAGGCCTTCAGCGATTCTCAGCTCGTCGTCAACCAAATCTTGGGTGACTTCGAAGCCAGAGACCCCACAATGTAGGAATATCTTCGGAAGGTACGGGATCTCGCCTCGACCTTGAATTCCTTCCACATCCAACATGTTGCCAGGTCAGAGAATCTTAGGGCCGACCAGCTGTCAAAGATGGCGTCCTCTCGTATGAGTGAGCTCCCCAAAACGGCGGCACTGAAGTATCTCCAAAAGCCCAGTACGGAGGAGCCCGAGCAGGCCCTTTGCATTGAGTTCGAGCCAAGCTGGATGGACGAGCTTATCGACTATCTGCAAGACGAAGTCCTCCCCAGTGAGGAACGTGCGGCTCGCCGAGTAAAGCGTTCCGCCACTTGGTACATACTGCATAAGGAAAAGCTTTATCGGAGATATTTCACCTCTCCCCTCCTCAGATGTCTCCGCCCGACAGAGGCTGACTATGCAATGCGTGAAGTCCATGAAGGAATTTGTGGAAATCATCTGGGAGGACGAGCATTGGCCCATAAGATTTTGCGCCAAGGGTACTACTGGCCAACACTCCAGAAGGATGCTGTGGACTTCGTCCGAAGATGTGACCGATGCCAGAGAAACGCCAATATTCAACGCCGACCCTCGGTTCCGTTAACTTCTATCAGCTCCCCTTGGCCTTTTGCCCAGTGGGGAATTGACATTCTGGGACCATTCCCTCTGGCTACCGGGCAAAGGAAATTCCTGGTCGTCTCCATCGACTATTTTACTAAGTGGGTGGAAGCCGAGCCACTCGCCCGGATCACCGAGCAGAAGATGCGGGATTTTGTCTGGAAGTCAATAATTTGCAGATTTGGGCTCCCCCGCATCCTCATATCAGACAATGGCCGCCAGTTCGACAACCTTCGCTTTAGAGAATTTTGCTCCGAGCTCGGCATCGACCACCGCTTCACCTCGGTCGCGCACCCTCAGATGAACGGAGAAACCGAGGTAACAAATTGTACTATTTTGCAGGGGCTCAAAGCCAGGCTCGACAAATCTAAAGGACAGTGGGTCGAAGACCTATACAATGTTCTGTGGGCTTACCGGACTACATTCCGTGTCCTCACCGGCGAGACTCCATTCAATCTAACGTATGGAACGGAAGCTGTCATCCTGTTGGAGATTGGACTCCCTTCTCCGAGGGTAGAACTCCATGATGCCAGCTCCAACTCCTCACAGCTCAGGAACAACCTTGACCTGATCGAGGAAACAAGGGAGGCCGCCCGAGTTCGCATGGCGAGGTACTAGCAAAAGACAGCACAGTACTACAACGCCAGGGTCAAAGTTAAATCCTTCAAAGCAGGAGACCTTGTTCTCAGAAGAGCCGAGGCCTTCCAACCAACTGAGCAAGAAAAACTGGCTCCAAATTGGGAAGGACCTTATCGAGTCACACGCATCAGGCGGCCCGGAACTTACAAGCTGGAGTCTCTAGATGGGACTCCCATTCCAAGAAGCTGGAGTTCTGAAAATCTCCGCACTTCGCCCGGCTTGATCTCCACCAAACAACGAGCTCGGCTCGTTCTCCATCGGCCAACGAGCTCGGCTCGTTCTCCATCGGCCAACGAGCTCGGCTCGTTCTCCATCGGCCAACGAGCTCGGCTCGTTCTCCTACCCTGACCACGGTCGGGATGCCCCGATATTTCGGGATGACGGAGTACCTACTGGACTCCCTGAAGATGTTCGTGAGTTCGTGATGCGGTCTCCACCGACCAACGAGCTCGGCTCGTTCTCCACCGGCCAACGAGCTCGGCTCGTTCTCCACCGGCCAACGAGCTCGGCTCGTTCTCCTACCCTGACCACGGTCGGGATGCCCCAATATTTCCGGATGACGGAGTACCTACGTGGACTCCCTGAAGATGTTCGTGAGTTCGTGATGCGGTCTCCACCGACCAACGAGCTCGGCTCGTTCTCCACCGGCCAACGAGCTCGGCTCGTTCTCCACCGGCCAACGAGCTCGGCTCGTTCTCCTACCCTGACCACGGTCGGGATGCCCCGATATTTCGGGATGACGGAGTACCTACGTGGACTCCCTGAAGATGTTCGCGAGTTCGTGATGCGGCCTCCACCGACCAACGAGCTCGGCTCGTTCTCCATCGGCCAACGAGCTCGGCTCGTTCTCCATCGGCCAACGAGCTCGGCTCGTTCTCCTACCCCGACCACGGTCGGGATGCCCCGATACTTCGGGATGCGGCCTCCACCGGCCAACGAGCTCGGCTCGTTCTCCACCGGCCAACGAGCTCGGCTCGTTCTCCACCGGCCAACGAGCTCGGCTCGTTCTCCACCGGCCATAGAGCTCGACTTGATCTCCTGTTCGCGATCAACGAAAAGTCCGTGATTGGCAACAAATGTCTTTAACGACAACTGGATCCTTCTACTATGCCGGCGTCCCCAAAGAACGGACTCCGAGCAGAAGAGCGTCCTCAAAATCGCCAGGCGGAGTTCACAGCCTCGGCGTAAGACGCTTACGGTACCAGGTACCTGTTCAATTAATGTCTTTACATTTATTCATTTATTTTCATTCTTGGTTAACTAATTACCCGAATAAACCCCCGACCAGCGTCGAGGTACCTGGTCGGGCCAATCATCGCTCGGCCTCACCATCGCTCAGCCTCACCCGTCCTACATGCACCGTTCAATAGTAAGCTTAGTTTATACCGGCGGCTCGATGAATCCCCATCACGAGCTGCCGGACGTTCAACCCGGTTGTCGGAAAAAGTCCAATCATCCGCCTTGGCAACCCGAGGTCCGGGTTCAAAGTTTGACTAGAAATTCCAAGTCTAGTGACCCTTGGTCCTAGGGCTCGGCCGAATTCTGAGCTAAGCTCGAAAAGACCTCCCGAGCCTAAGCGTATCCTAGACATAAGTGTGGCGATACTACTGGTCGAAGGTCCGAGCAACGGAAGCTGTTACCTGAGCTCGGACCGGATTAATACGCCGAGCCTAAACGCAAGTCTAACTATGTAGCGGACGAAGTTGGGGTCGCAGAGCCCAATTCCTTGGAGCCTAAAGCGGATCCAAGTGAAGAAGCCTAGGTCTACTGAAAATCAAAGCGCAAGGCAGTTGCAATTTACAAAAAATGTATATTCATTCAAAAAAGCCCGTAGGCTAGGTACAAAGCTCGGGCTCGGCCTTAACAAGTATGGAGGCCATCCCGATTTACAAAAAGAAAAAACAAAAACTTAAGGCTCGGCGGCTTCAGGAATGGCTGGCTCCTCTGCGATCGAGGCCTCTTCCTCGGTAGTTTCGGCAACCTCAGGAGCAGCCTCGGGCGCCTCGGCCGGACCCTCCTGGTCGGCCCCGTCAGATGCCGGAGCTTCTGCCTCCGCCTCTGACTCTTCGACCCCTGCTCCCGGTTGAAGCAGGTTTAGGTCGAAGTCCGGAAGGAGCCGCCGCAGTTGGTTGCGGAAGTCCTTGAAGCCTTGGATCAGCCCATTCACCCCCTCCTCCTCCAGAAGGTCGCGGAACTCTTTCGACTCACGGAAGAGGCTAACCGCGTCCTGGGCCTGCTCCCGAGCCTCCTGCTCCCGAGCCTCGTGGTAGGCGGCCTTCCGCTCCAGGTTCCTTATTTCCCGCTCAAGCTCTTGGGTTTTGAGGTGAGCATTCCCCACCTCCTGCTCTCGGGTGGCCAGCGCCGACTCGGCCTCGGCCAGACGAGCCTCCGCGGCATGCACTTCAGATCTGGCCAGCGTGTGCGCCCCCTTCTCCTCTTCGAGCTCGGCGGTCAGAGCTCGAACCTCGTCTTCGGCCGCCCCCACTCTTGCTTGGAGCGCCTGGCGCTCGACCTCGGACGCCAGGCACCTTGCCTCGGCCTCCTCATGCCCCCGTTGATGCCTTCGGGCTCGCTCCCGATAATCTTGGACGATGTGCATCAGCGTCTCCGTCTCGTGCAGATGCTGAAAAAAGAGACGTGAGAAATGTGAGAAACAAACTTAAAACAAAACTTGCACTACTGCACAAATAAAGAAGCCAACTTACTCGGACGGCAGAACAGAGAGTAGAGTCCATGAAGGCGCCGTAGTTCATGGACCGGACTTTGGCCTGGTCGGCCGGGAGCAGCGCGACCCGAAGTACTTCACGCGCTACCTGGGGGTTATCGAGGGCCGAGTCGCCCTCGAAAACCGACCAAACGGGAGCGTAAGGCACCCGCTCCTGTGAGCCCGACAAGCCCGGAAGGCTGGCCTCGGCTGGCCTGGGCGGAGCCGACCCCGCAGCTCCTTGACTGTTCCTCGGCTCGGAACTGGGGAACTGGGGTCGAACAGGCGGCCGATCTAACTGCCGCACAACCGAGGCGGGGCGCCGCGAGCGCCAGACCCGCCGAATTCCTCCCTCCCTGGTCGGCAATCGGGGCTTCCTGCCGACCAGGAATATGCGAAATCGGGGCCGGGCACGGGAGCGCCACCGTAGCACCACTAAAGCCTGCGCCCCTAGAACCTGCGCCCTCCCTCCGACCAGCTTTGGAGTGTGCGGAGCGAGAAGCGCCCGTCTCGACCGCCGCAGTCGCCAAGACCTTCGCCTTTTTCTTTGGCTTCGGTCGGCTCCCCCGAGAGCTTGGCCGCCCTCTTTTGGAACTGGGCGTATAAAACCTCGTTCTTAGTCACCATCTTTGCGATATCTGCAAGGACGAGCAGAATTAGAACACAGAATAATAACATAATAAAAAATAACTCCTACAGTTACCCTTACCCTGAGGACGCGCTGAGCTCAGGCCAACATTCATTAGAGCGTCCTCACTTATGAGGCCGCCCAGTAGAATACCGTCCCCGAGGCTGCGGATGGTGTCGAGGATCCCCTGCTTGCGCGAAGAAAGCTTGGGGGACCTTATTGACGGCCCTAAGTCGGCTCGGCCTCCACCTAGGGTCAAACCCCCATGTCCGCTCGGAGCCTAGGAAGAAGAATTTCTTCTTCCACTCACGAATGGACGATGGGGCGGCCCTGAAAGGGTGGCCGACCCGCCCGAAGGGCGACGTAGAGCCACTCTTCGTCTTCCGGGGTTCGATTTCAACATAAAAAGTCGCCGGGAAAACGTTCACAGAGGTCGGAATCCCGAACGCTAAACACAGTGACAGGAAGCCGACGATTGTCCTCCAGGCATTCGGAGCGAGTTGCGCCGGGACCAACTGGTACTCCGTGAGCAGCTCGTTCACGAACCCATGAAAAGGAAATCGTAGGCCGGCCCAGAGTGCCTCCAGGTACACTCCGATCCGGCTCCAAACGGAACCCTCGTAGAGGAAAGAACCATTCCTTGACCATCTCGACCTCCAACTCGCTCATAATGGACTCAGTATCACTCGTACCGGGACCCATTAGGAAGAAGAAAGGAAAGGATTCTGGGAGGATAGAAAAAAAGAGAGGGACCTGTGAAGGACGCCGGAGATAAGAAACTTCGGACTGAGAAAAGCTGGAGAAAGAGACAATAAGAAAGTAGCAGGAGGCCAGGTGAGGATTTATATAAATCCCTCCAACGGCCCAGATCAGCGAGGAAAAACGTTGCTCCTCGTCCAGATCACGACGCATATTGGCCCGAAAGACGGAACGCCACATTCAATTCGGGCTGACGCCTCGAACACAAAGCGCCTCGTCGGATCGTGCGGCCCTATCATGAGCCCACGACGCGAGGACGCTTCGGAGAAAGGTACCCTAATAATGAGACGTTTCGGGAAAGAAGAGACGCCGCCTATTAAAAGCACCTCGAAGCGCGCGATAATTCAAAATTTCCTTTAACTCATAATGGCCCGACTAAAACTACTTCCCGCGCTCAAGCTGGTGGCCAGCTGGAACTCGGAAGTCGGGGGGTAGTGTTGGGGGGAAAACCCAAGTCGTGCCAATCCGAAGGCGTTCGGCCAGGGAGCGCCGACCAGAGAGGCGCTCGACCAAGGAGCGCCGACCAGAGAGGCGCTCGGACCAAGGAGCACCGACCAGCGGTCAACCAGAAAAACGCCCGACCCTACAACGAGACACCCCGCCGAGCAACCGGCTCAGCTCGGCACCCGTGCCGAGCTCGGCCTTAGCCAAATATCCAACCTCCGCCTAATCCTCTAGAGGACCTGACAACCAAATACACAACTCCACCGTACTCTGTTACCATCCTTAAGCCATTAAAGCACGTGATCTCCGCAGGCCTTCGGCACGCCTGACCATTAATGCGTATGACCCCAGCGGGCCTCCGATGCACTCAACCATTAAATGAACACGGCTCAGATGATCTCTGAATCACTGGACCATCAAAGCGTATGGCTCTCCCTGATCACCGGTTCACTCAGCAATCAATGCACTTGCCATCTACAAACCCCCAGGCTCACCACGGCCGGCGGTTCAACCACCCTAACGGGTCCGATCAACCATGACAGCTCCCTGACTCCGGTCTGATCCGGCCTTATTCTCCACAACGCCATTAATGAGCATGATCGTGCCCAATTATCACGAAAAAGACAAATTGCCCTGTCACCTCCCAGGTAACATAATATCTTTCTATAAAAGAGAATCTGGGGGAAAAGGGAGGGGAGACACGACACACAAACGGATACAGAAACAAACATTCTCCTCCTTTACTCCCCCACCATATTAGCCCCCTCTGACTTAAGCTTCGGAGGGCCGGCGCCGGAAAACCGGCCACCGGCTTTCTTGCAGGATTCTCCAAGAGGACGCCACCAGCCGACGCCACCGCCACCCACTATCCCGGCAGCGGAGCTCCTCCCCTCTCGCTTCGCGGCCGGCCCCGGGTCCAATTTCCAGCAACAATAAAGCACCCAACTTACCATTCTTTTATATTTATGCATGTTCATTGTGCTTTTCAGATGTGGCCTGTGACCATACTATGTCCATAAGCCTTGTTTAGATTATATATCCTTGCTTTTATATATCCTTATTACATGTCATCCCTTTGAAAGGCCACTGGAGGTATTACAGTATTATTGCAAGCTTTTGGAATCCTTCTCACTGCTTCTATTCATGTTAGCTCACTGCCTTTTCTCCCTTTCTCTAGCCTGTTCAATATGGATTGAAACACCTGTCATTATTAGCTGGATCTCCTCGAATATAAGCTGCATATGCTCATTCAATTCATTTAGTTTTTCACAGTCCCCCTGACTTATTTCCATCCCCCCCCCCCCCTCTCTTCTAATGCACTTGTTCATTCACTCTATCCTCAAGTTTTTTGTACATGCATCTCAACAATATACTTTAACTCTTTAACTTCTCTAAATGCTAAAATTGCAATTTTTAACTTTAGAGAGAACGTAATTGTCTCATACAAAGAAATAGTGCATTAAATTCAATATATTTGTCCATCAACATTGAATTTAAAACTACATTGAAAATTGGAAGGAAGAAAAGAAACATAGCCATAATCCAACAGTTCTCATCAACCATCCCAGTGATTCCATGTTGGATATGACATGATCCTAGATCAAAGATTAGTGCTAATAGTTGAGTAAATTACGTACCTCTGTAGATGTACTTCTTCAGGTTTTATAGTTGGATCAAAAGTTGCATGAACACTGAAAAGGTTAAACCATCTTATTCTCTTCATCTCAAAAACTATCTTATTCTCTTTGTATATATCACGAGGAGGACTAATGCCGGTACAATCCCAGGATAACATTTCGACTGAGTGTATATATTTGATCCCATTTGATTTTTTTGTTTTTCTTAAAAAAAAAAAAGCTTAATGGACTTCTTTATCTTGGTAGACTGATTGAAAGTCATCTATATCTAGATATCTCTATAATGTTTAAAGGAGTCAGTTTTTTTGAAAATCCCTGTCATCATCTTATTGTATTTGTTCTCTATTTAAATTGTTTGATGGCACTTTGTCTTATAAGCATCTGTCGCATTTATCTATTGAAAACCATGCCAGAACTACATGACCATGGCTAGAATTATAGCAGGTTTCATGCTTTACAACTTTGTTTTCCTGCACTAGATCCGATATTGCTTGGGAAGAATGCAAACTATGCCCAAATATGGGAATATCTTCGGGATGAGTACGAGCTTACACAAAGATTTGGAAACCTGGATTTCAAATTAAAGTTTGTTGAGGTAAAATTTCCTTCAGCAGATTATTTGGTTCAAAAGGTAAAAACACTGGTCGTGTTTATCTAGTTTTTCTGATATTTGAGTTTTCATTTTGCAGCATAATATTCGCTTCCTCCAGGAAATTCTTCAAAACAGGAAATCTGATTTTTTAGAATGGCTAATCATTATATTGATTAGCGTGGAGATCCTCATTTCTGTCTACAATATTGTCGTGAATCATTATGACATAGAAGCCCTCTGAAAACCACAACAGTCAAATGATGGTTGAAATTTAGATTTTTTTTGTACTTTGGTTTAATGTCTCCTGACTTTGTGTTTATTGGGAAGAGGATTTATCTTGTTTCTTTCTTGCTCTTGTAAAGTAGTGAGATACCCCATATTATTTTGGTTGTGTCATGATCTAAATGTGCATTCTCCGTGCTATTGGTGCTGCACTCGTTCTGCTACTTTGTACAGTAATGCCGTCTCTTTGTAACTCATTTTGGCACTATTAATACACATTGTTTACTAGCTGTGCCACTGTGGTTTAAACACATTCATATAGTAGAAGATTTGAGAATTTTAAATTTAATAGCAATAAAAAAATGAGGCTGTGATTATCCCAAAAACCTTAATCATAAAAAGAAATGCTGCTATGCTTATTTCCTGCTTGCATCTAATTGGGAGTGGCATGGTAAAACTAAAGCAGCCAAGATGGGACCTTTATATTTGCAAAATCGTTGATGTCATGATCTCCATGGTACAATTATTCAAAGGTAATGGGACCGTCGTACTGCTAATCATGATAAGCTGTTGCTTTACCTTGAAACTTCATCCGTTGTACGCTTGTTTTAAGGAGACCTCTTCAATCACAACCGTAGGAGGTCCATCTCCAGCACACCAATTTGGTCATGTATGCTTTAATTTAACATGATTTTGAAGCTCGTATACATCTCTCTTTCCGTGAATCAAAAAGATAGTACATAATTTCGACTTGAGTAAATATATTATTTTATATAATTTATATACAAATCATGAAATGAAGCTTGTCCCAGTGGTTATTATCTTTTTGCTTCGCAACCGAATATCCTAGGTTGAATATTGAATGGTGCATTCTTTTTCATGTCATCATTAAACTCTCTATCAAATACAATTTTGTGGCCATCGATATTTATTTAAAAATTAAAAATTTTGATTTGAGTAAATGCATTATTTTATATAATTTCTATACAAATTATGAATTGAAGTTTTTTCCGATGGTTATTATCTTTTTTGCTTTGCAACCCAATATCCTATGTTCAGTGTTGAATGGTGCATTCTATTTCATGCCATATAAAATTTCTACGGAATATAATTTTGTGGCCATCGATATTTATTGATAAATTAAAAATTTCAAGATATATCTTAAACACCATCTTTATATCAGTATTAAAATTTAAAAAAAAATTAAATTAATTTTTTTATGATTATTTATATAAATAAAGTTCATTTCATCATAAAATGTTCGTAGATACAAAATGCCCATTAATCTTTATTAAAAAATAAAAAAATGTCAACGTGCAGCACAGTGTTCATATCACCATCAAATTTAAGAAATGAAATTTAAATATCAAAAAGTATGATAAAATACAGAAATGTAATTATAGGCGCCGTCTGTGGGAATCGAACCCACGACCACATGGTTAAAAGCCATGCGCTCTACCGGCTGAGCTAAGACGGCTAGGCGATTTCATTGTGGACATACAATCAATTTGATGAATGAACCTATCCCTCTTTTGGCAACTAAAACCTATCTCCTTTCAAAGTATACGCGGCAATGTTTTAGGACGGGATGAGATGAAATATTCCCCACCTCTCCCCTTAGCAAGTATGCACCATACCTAGCACAAAACAAGCAAAACGCATGGCCAAGACAACTGCTTTTGGATGTTCCCGGCTATTGGAATTTAAAACGAATATTCTATCATTGAGGTAAATGGTAATTTGAAAAGAGCAGATAATTTAGAATCATTGTCATATAGAATCACGACGTAACGAAATATGGTGATCTCATCATCTTTATCCATATGCATCCTTGATCTTGGGATGTCATCCTATACCAAACTCTTTCTTAAAAAATATAGATTTTAATAATTACTCATGTTTTTTTGCTTTTTTTAACATCCAAATTCACCCACCAAACCCCCACCAAACCCTTCCACACCCACCATGGTGGGCCCCAACTACCCCCAACAAGGAAGAAATTAC
>NW_024069016.1:0-76348 GCF_009389715.1 Phoenix dactylifera | reverse complement strand
CTTAAGATCAATTCTAAATTTATGCTATTCAAAATTCAAAATTTAGAATGCAAAATTCAAAATTTAGAATTCAAAATTCAGAATTTAAAATTTTATATTCAAAATTTAAAATTTCTAGAATCATGTATTCTTGATATGTAGCATGATATGGGGCTGAGATGAAAATACAGTCAATAGCTAGAAGCAAAGGATTTCAACTATTGGGGTGTTGGCTTTGGAGAAGGGATCAAATGAGTAGATTCCACAGTCCGCGGGAAAGTTGGTGGATGACAGGCGAGATGCACCTCCAAGTTGGTCTCTTTTCTGATGAGGGGTAGCAGGGGTGGTGGTGGTTCTTGGAGTTGTGTTAGGTTATTCTGTAAGAGAAAAAAAAAGAGAAAAATTGGGGCAGAGAGCCGTCTTTCTTTCCCCTTCTCCTCCTTTTGGTGTTATTTAATTGAATTCTCATCTCCTCTCGTTATCTTGGTTCTTGGCGTAGTGTTGGATTATTCTGAAAGAGAAAGAAGAGAAAAAGGAGGGGCAGAGAGCCGTCTTTCTTTTCCCTTCTATCCTTTTGGTCTTTAATTCATTGAATTCTCATCTCCTCTTATTATCTTCTTCCACCTTCTCCTCTTCTTTCTTTAGTCCTCCTTTTCTTCCTTTCCACTGTTCCATCTCCTCGGTCTCATCCTACTTGTACAACGAATTAGAAAAAGAAAGGGGGCAAAAAAAAAAAAAAATCTGGGGAAGATGGATCCAGTAACGGCATCATCAACACATGGCCATCATCTCCCACCTCCATTCCACACCAGAGACTTCCATCACAACTTCCACCAGCGGTTGCAGCAGCTTAAATCCGAGGAGGACCAAGGCGGACTCAATCGAGGCCAGAAGCGCGACTACGATGATAACAGCAATATCAATAACAACGGAAGCAGCAGCAGCAACGGTGATGGCAAAGAATCCTTGCCGGTAAACTTAGCCGGTGCGGATGGCGATGCCGCACGCCGGCCCAGGGGCCGGCCTTCGGGGTCCAAGAACAAGGCCAAGCCCCCGATCATCATCAACCAGGAAAGCACCAACGCCCTCAGAACCCACGTCATGGAGGTTGCCGATGGCGGCGACATAGTCGAGAGTGTGGCCAACTTCGCACGCCTCCGGCAGCGGGGTGTGTGCATACTTAGCGGCACTGGCACCGTCACCAACGTCACTCTCCAGCAGCCAGGCTCTCAGGGAGCCATCCTCACCCTCCATGGCCGTTTTGAGATCCTCTCCCTGTCAGGATCCTTCGTGCCGCCGCCCGCCCCACCTGCGGCGACCGGGCTAACGATATACTTAGCTGGTGGGCAAGGACAAGTCGTCGTCGGAGGGAGCGTCGTTGGGCCACTAACGGCATCAGGACATGTTGTTATCATGGCAGCATCGTTTTCGAATGCTGCCTATGAGAGGCTCCTCTAGAGGAAGAAGAGTCTGCACCACCCCAAAGGCTTGTGGAGTCCCATGGATTGGTTGGCCAGGAGCAGCAGCAGCTTCTACAGGAGCCAAACCTCTTCCATGCTCTTGCGCCGAATCTTCTCAATAACGTCCAGTTGCCATCAGAGCCTTACAGTTGGACCGCCGGTGCAGGCCGGCCACCTTATTGAACTCACTAAGTTAGAGAGCTCTACTACTATTTTCTTCTTTTTCGCATGTTGTGCTAGAAATTCTTGCAGGATTTCAAGCTGAGTATCGTTCTGGTTAAGCGGAACTCATGCCCCGCCCACGCCACCCAACCATATATATCTAATCTTTTTCGTTGATGCTTTTTGTTACAATCTTCTCTAGAGCAACTGATCTTGGTGTCGAATGAAGAAACTTGTACAAATTTATGTTTTCTCAGTGGTTTCAGTTTCACACAAAATTTCCCGATTGCGCAGTCCCAGAAGCACAGGCGGAGGAAAAAAGAGAAAGATGAGTATGTTCTCCCGTTTACTTCCGCTTCCGATCTGCAATTCTTCTTCATATCTGGTAATTTTTGCTGGTTTTGGTTTCTTTTTCGATGTTCATATCTTCTTGATCTGGCATGTGTTGATACTCCCAACACCCCTCTTGAAACATTTGAATTATAAAGATGCAAAAGGAGGAATGTAGGATACGAAGTAGGAAGCTTAAAAAAAGGAAATCCATTTACCTGTGCTATGGGGATTTTAGTTGCTTTCAAGCAAGCCTTGGAAGCCAAGGACTAAAGCTGCATCGTTGTCTTCGCCCCCACTCCTCAGACACTGATCAGAACAGCTCATTCCACTCTCCCTTCCAAACTCGTCATTTCTCCACCGTTTCTTATAATTTTTAGAACCACAACAATAACATCAACGTCCCCCCATCTATTAATAAAATTCTCCTTTCAATAAGAGGACAACTACTTATCATGTATGTATCATTAATTTGTTGAAACAGTGTCACTTGAGCTTCGCTTCTCTTTCTACTCGTGATTAAGTAGTTAGATGTATCACCATACTTGGTACCAGAACTTGTCAGAGTGGCAACCGTTTCCAGTGGAAGCCAGAAGCTTCAACAAAGGACTGGGATGAAGCCTAGTAGTCTTCCTCCACCAAGGGGCTGCCAATGAGAACCGCCCTATACGTCCAACTTCTTCTGAAGGAGTTCATCTAGGCAACAAGCTCCATTTAAAACGATAATGACAAGGACGTCAAAGTTCCTCTCTTCTGCCCTGAGGGATAAGGAAGCAGCAGGAGAGAAGAGATAGAGAGAGGAAGAGCCTCGTGGGAAGAGGAGTTTGCAAGTGGAGGGCAGGTAGGTATCTTTCAGTCTCCTGAAAAGAAAAGATTAAAAAGATAAGAGAGCGATTTTGGTGTGGCATGGCTAGCTATCTGTTGGCATTTGGATGTGAGACCACCCTTTCCCTGCATTTATCTCCTTTTCTTGCACCATGTACTCTTCTTTTGCTGTTAGTCTGACCCTAGTCAACCTCCTTAACCTCTTATAAGTAGCAAGGGTTCTTCCATCTATATCTTCCCTCAGACACCTTTCTTTCTCTCTAGGGTCAGCATGATCACATTTTCTGCAAAGAACTCAACGAAACCGGACCGGCTACCTTTGGAGTTGGAGAGACATTTTATGCCATTGATGAACGGGTTTCTCGTTTAGAATTGGTGTTGTGCTAATCGAATTTCTTGAACTCCCCCTCCATGAATACAATTATATATACTGTTAATTGAAAGCTAATAAATTAGATAACTTCGATGCATCTAGAGTCAATATTATCGCTTGGGGCATTATATGTCGAATGATTATTTCAAAGAGAGAGCAGCCGAGATTCCATGGAAGCTATAATTTAATTTCTATTCCATGAAGTACATTCTATGATTATTGAATACATAAAAATATATGTGAATAAAAGATTCTTGGGCATTGTATACTTTGAGGCTAAAATTAGGACAGTACATGTTATTTTCCTTTGGATTACATGACTACCAAGAAGAATCGT
This sequence comes from Phoenix dactylifera, assembly GCF_009389715.1. Lineage (NCBI taxonomy): Eukaryota > Viridiplantae > Streptophyta > Magnoliopsida > Arecales > Arecaceae > Phoenix > Phoenix dactylifera. The sequence goes on along the minus strand of NW_024069016.1, from coordinate 72,882 downwards.
CAATCATGTGAAGGTTTTGTTTCACTCGACAAAAGCTGCTATTACTGAAATCTATATTTAAAGCTTCTGCAGTGACATCCTAATTGTTGATCCATTCTAATTCTTCTGCAGACTATTTTAAATCTTGTTGCTAGAATCAATTATAAGTTAAATAAGTTCTTTATAATTATTACTCAAAAGGAGTTTGTATTTCTGATCGACTGAATTTTTACTATTGCTTGCTGGGTTTCATAATACTTCGGTAATATTTACTTGGACACAAATCGCAGACACCATAGGATTATGTAATGGAAAGAATAACGACAACATGTTCAAGTGCTTACTCTTTCACAGCTAATCCTTTTTGTCTGGAGTAATATATCTTTGAATGATCGGTGAAGAATAATATCTTTTACTAACATCCTCGAAATAAAAGATCAAAACTCTTACTGTCAAATGGTAAGCAATATTGTGAAAGAAGTACTGCATTTTCTTTATGCATGATTTCAAATTTCTGAAGAATTTATAATTGTTAATCTTTTCTAGTAGAAAATTTCAATAATTATTTTTTAAGAAATTGTGTTTACTATTTTTTGCTTGTTGGTTCATAAAATTATGGCATATTACGTACTCCTAAAAAAGAGGTGACTTTCGCTCTAATTTTTTTCCTTTCAAATGAACCACTAGATATCCTAGAAAACTGGAACTTGCAGCATCTAAATTTAGGAAAGCAGCTGAGAAATCCATTCATCCACAATTTTTATGTATAACATTGTTACTTGCTTAAGAGAGCAGAATTACTGTAAAGCCCCCACCCCCTGCCCCCCAACACAGGAAAATATAGTAAAATAAAAGGAAGGAATTTACAGCACAGCTACTGCTGCTTCTGTTGTGCTTTCTTAGTTCTTTGTATCTTTTCAGTTTTATAGTTTCCATAATTGACACATAAATATACGTTACAAGATTGGTAGGACCTTTAAAAGTCAAGTTCCAAAGAGGTAGCTTCATGTAATGTACGTACATCAAATGCATATTCTGATTTGTTTAGCTCATATTAGCTTTTAAGTTTCAATTCTCTATAATATTCTTGATGAAAAAGCCTCATAAAGTAAAAAATCAAGAGAACGAAGTTGTTGGCTTGGTCCTTTTCTCATGTTGGGACCGACCTCATTGAATTTTTTTTCAAAAAAAGATGACAGTTTAAAACTGCTTAACTTGGGGATGAGGTAATCATAGAAACCGGGGAGTTTGGTTTTTTGCGAAAGATGGTGGAAAACAAAAGAAAAAATAAAAGAAGAGAAAAATATACTACTTTGTCGGATGATCAGATGGTTGATTTTCTTCAGATTCGGCTAAAATTTTAGTATATTATTTTCGGCATTAAGAGTTATAGATTGCACGGTTTGGTTTTTTGAAAAATCTTTTATATTGATTATTTCAAGCATCAACACTTGGTAAGATTCATCCTCTATTTTGCTATTTATTGTCAAATTTGTTCTTATTGGTGAAGAATATTTTTGTTGTAGAAGTTAAGATTAAATCTTATTGATATTTGGACAGCCTCTAATTGAATTAGAGAGGATCGATCGTCATCCTATTACTCTAAATAATAGAAGTTTTTAGTTGGACCAGGTCCCGTAGTTTTTTCTTTAACATCGAAAGATTTTCTACATTAAAAAATTGTATTGCCTCTTGTATATAGATTGTTTGATTATTTGTTTTCTAATTGATTGAATAAATTGTTGAGATTATTGTTATTTGGTGAGTGATATCCCATTTAATTACACAAAGAGGGAAAAGAAGTTTGCGGTATCATTATTTATTGATTGCATTTTTCCAACAAAAACTAGTAAAGATCCATTTGCATCTAGCGGTCAATGTTTCCCTTCCTAGGCCATATTTGAGGAGTCAAGATCGGTTTTCTTCTCCGATCTTACCCACCTTCTCTAAGAACCTTGAGGTGCCACAAATGCTAGTCATGCACAAATTTGGTCATCGTGCCATCTATGACTTTGCTTATCCAGAACTCTTTGGAAAAACTACACCCATCATTGTGGCAAAAGTGACCCTACATAATCATTGTCTCGAACCACACCATCACAAGCATCGTTGTCCACTTGCTATATGCACTATCAAAACTCCATCTACAACAATATATCCAATCAATTGGCATATCTTATTGTACTTCTCACCTGTCACCCCTAGAGGTGCAAGCAGGCTTGTTGGCCACTATACTCATCCTCGTGTATTCTCTAGGCCTATTAGCCCCCAAGGTGCAAGCAAGCCTGTTGGCCCTTATACATTCCCTCATGTATTCTCAAGGTCTATTAGCCCTCGAGGTCCGAACAGGTATGCTAGCCCTTATACTCGATGTCGGGTAAGAACTCTCCTCTTGTTGAAGCAATATTATTCTCCAATAAGGTGAGCTGCCAATTGTTTATCGAGTGTACTACGCACTCTTTGCCGACTTCAATGACTTCGTGAAATTCTTATGCTATTTGCTCAAAAGTTATTATGGATCATCCTCTGGTTTATATTATTATAGTTTCTCTTCATCATGAGCGCCTATTCGTCTTATCTTGTCCCTAAGGATATTTTGATTTGGTGACCTCATCTCGCAGCACTCATTCAATCTTGAACACTCACGGATTCGTCTATTTAAGACTTATCTTGGCCTTCTAGTCTTGTTCTTCTAACTTCAGAAACTTGTATCTTTGGCTTAACATGATCTGACTTGGTATCTTAGAGACAACCTCTAGCCAACGTTTCGACAATAAGCAACAAATGAGGTACAAACAAAACTTTTACTTTTCATTTAAAAAATGTGTGATTACAATAGACCAAAGATCAAGTCAAACAACTATAAGAGAAAAGTGCTTGGGCCAGCCGCGCCCTAGTCAACGACTCCGAAAGGGTCACCAGGCTGAAGAGGCCACCCTTTACCCTGTCTCATGCATGCACAGTGGTGTGAAGAAGCGAGGGAGATCTATAGAAGCCTGTTACCTGGGGCTCTATGACTTCTCATCTTCCCGGTCACTGCTTTGCATCTCCTTATCCTCCCCATCATTGCTCCACACCAGGTATTTATTATCACTGTCCGCAGTTAGCTCAAGGCAACTGAAATCCTCTTAGGAGAAGACCAATGATGCCTGGCTCTGACAATTGGCAAAGGCTTCTGCGAAGGCCTCCATTGCAGTTAGAGCTAGCCACATATGATAGCTCCCCGGTGCCTTAAATTCTTTCTATCGCCCAAAGAGCCTTTTCTTAGCCTGAGCAACCTAGAACTGGACAACCTTCAGTTCCTCCTCTACAGCAACTGCCTGGAGCATCGTTGCTTAGGTCCGGTCCTTCTAGACCACTAGCACACTTTTGAGGGATCCAACTTTGACTTCCGCCTCGGTAGCTTTCTCCTTGGTCTCCCATAAGGCTAGTCGAAGTGTCTCAACCTAGTTCCAAATTAATGCGCCGCTCCCCAGGAGAATCCATCCTCTAGGGTAAAAAAAGGGAAGGGGTCAAGGAGGAAGCTATCTACTTAGGAGAAAAGGAGAAAAGAGAAGCGGAACTACCACCAAGCTTTTTTGTGAAGCAAACAAAGGGGCCGAATCTATGGAAATCTCCTTCAAGGTGGCAAAAAGAATGATGAAACCTTCTGAAATGTGGGCAAGCCAACGGGGACATCCACCCCTTTTTATAAAGCCTTGAATGGCCAAGATTGGTTTAATCGATCGTCGCTCTGTCGGATCGACGGATACAAGTTGCACCCCTACTACACCAAATGGTTAACAATGCCTCGGAGACCAAAGTGTTTGGACTCATCGTGCAATGCAACACGACTCAACAGTTATTGTTCCCTTTAAAGCAGCACAAATGCTGACAAAATAGTTATTTCCTTTGCGTGAATAGTGTGGAAGTGATTGATTAAAACCCTATTTGATTTTGATGAGATCAAAGCAATGAGTATATTTCTTGTTTACTAATGAATTCAATTAAGTATTTCAGTAAAAATCTTGTCTAAGTGTCTCAAGACTTGGTTCATAATTTTTGGATAAGTTAAGAAGTCAGCTTGAACCCAAAGTCTGAGACTCGAGTCGACTCCAGAGTATCACGAGTCGACTCCAAGCGTATCAAGTTCACTGGCACGGGCTCGAGTCGACTCCAGATCTGTACGAGTCGACTCCGACTGAGAACAGACAGAAGAACAGAAAGCTTCAACTCAGAACCTGTCAACGAGTCGACTCCCAAAGTGCGCGAGTCGACTCCGATGTTCACCGAGTCGACTCCAGGATAGTAAGAGTCGACTCCAAGAGGAACACAAAGAAAAAGTCAGAGAGCAGTTTTCGGGTCTGAGATTCGAGTCGACTCCAGTGAAACGCGAGTCGACTCCGATGGATAGCAAGTCGACTCCAAAGAAGGTGAGAGTCGACTCTCAGAGGAACACAAGAAAAAAGTCAGAGAGCAATTTTCGGACTCTGAGATTCGAGTCGACTCCCGCAATATGCGAGTCGACTCCAAGACTCCGCGACCATCAACAGACAGAAGACCAAGTTACTGCCTCTGAGATTCGAGTCGACTCCCAGACAGCTCGAGTCGACTCCAAGACAGCTTCACATCAAAAAGGCAGAAGACCAAGTTTCGGAAACTGAGAGCCGAGTCGACTCCGAGGAAGTTCGAGTCGACTCCAAGACTGGACGAGCCAAAAGACAGAGAATCGGGAGTTCGGACTCTGAGATTCGAGTCGACTCCCAGGATAGTCGAGTCGACTCGAGTGGATCAAATTCAAAATTGGATCCACGGACTTCAGTGGATGAGCCGACTCCAAAATTGCCAAGTCAGCTCCAGAAGTTGGCGAGTCGACTCCAGGTCAAGACGAGTCGACTCCCAGTCGTGAAGGCAACTTTAATTCAAATTTGGAACAGTTGCCGAGTCGACTCCGGAAAAGCTTGAGTCGACTCCCGCTACAGCCGAGTCGACTCCTGATCGCGCGAGTCGACTCTAACCCACCAACGGACACATTGTCAGGCTGCGCAGAGTGTACAGAACGGGCAGAAAAAGCTCTCTAACGGCTAGTTTCCGTGGGGGTTGGTTTAAATAGCCACAGAAGACTGTAGCAAGGCAGAGAAGAACCATTCCACTCCAACTAATCAAGCATTCAAGCTCTGCAACGTGCTCTTCAACGAAAAAGAGGAAGATCTGCATTTACTGCATCCACCTACATCTTTCCAGCAATTAAAGCCTTCTCCTCCTGCATTCAAGTCGACTACTCACTCAAGAGGAGACCAGAAGTTTAAGAAGCCATTCCTCTTCTCCAACCTAAAAGCGTTTGAGGCTTCTTAACTTCATTTATTATTCATATTGTCTTTTATCTGCTTTTGAGAAGCTGTATTTTTCTGTTTCTTCTTTTTATTTACACATTGTATTTGCTTGGTTCAATCGGGGGATTGAATCAAGGGGATTGAGGTTGGTTGGTGAGCCGAGTGTAAAACCAACGTGTGTAAGGGTTCGATTGTGATCCCGAGAAAATAATCGGGGTGGTTCTAGTCGGTGAGCCTGGGAAAACCGACCGAGTTCGTTGTGAGCTCGTAAAACAACAAGTTTGGTTATGAGCTTGGAAAACAACCGGCTGTAATCCAAGGGGTTATAGTGAATTCCCAAGAGAGACTTGGGGAGTGGACGTAGGAGCAAGGGTTAGCTCCGAACCACTATAAAAGCTTTGTGTTTGTGATTGCTTGTCTCTTACCATTACCCTCATTTCATACACATCACAGCAACTAATTAATCATCTTGTAAAAAGCATTAATTAGTCACCCACAAACGCTTTAATAGTTAAAATTATTTTAAAACCCAATTCACCCCCCCTCTTGGGTTGTCTATCTGGGCAACAAGTGGTATCAGAGCCTAAACTCTTCCACCCAAGAGTAAAAGATCAAAATGACAACCCCATTTGGATCTTCCCACATTGAGGGTCAGTCCACCCAAAGACCCCCATTCTTTAATGGATCCGACTACTCATATTAGAAGGCTAGGATGAGAATATTCATCCAAGCCCAAGACTATGAGATGTGGACCATTGTAGTAAATGGCCCATACATCCCATCCATATATGTAGAGGGTGTCACGGTACCCAAACTAGAAAAGGATTGGGATGAACATGACATGAGGAAGGCACAACTAAGCTCTAAAGCTATGAACGTGCTTTATTGTGCCTTAGATAGAAATGAATTTAATAGGGTCTCTACTTGCAATTCTGCAAAAGAGATTTGGGACAGACTTGAAGTGACCCATGAGGGCACGAATCAAGTCAAAGAATCCAAAATAAATATTTTGGTTCATAAATATGAACTATTTAAAATGGATTCTAATGAAACAATTACATGCATGTTTACTAGGTTTACTGACATTGTCAATGGCCTAAAAAGCCTTGGCAAGAACTATACTAACAGTGAGCTTATCAGAAAAATCCTTCGATGTCTACCAAGGTCATGGGAAGCTAAAATGACCGCAATCCAAGAAGCCAAGGACCTGAACAAATTACCACTTGAGGAGCTTCTTGGATTCCTAATGACGCACGAGCTAACCATGAAACAACACAACGAGGAAGAGTCCTCCCATAAGAAAAAGGTAATAGCTCTAAAATCTACTTCATCTAACAAGGACTTATCTTGCAGTAGCAGCAGTGAAGAAGAAGAACATGAGGATGATGATGGTGAGGCACTTCTTGTGCGCAAATTCAGAAAATTCATCAACCACAAGAAGTCCTATCATCAAAGGAGAGGCCCCTCAAATTCCTACCGCAAGGACAAAGGTAAGGAAAGGGAAAATGAGGAGATTGGCTGTTACGAGTGCAAGAAGCCGGGTCACATAAGAGCTGAGTGCCCTTTACTGAAGAAGGAGAGCAAGTACAAGAAGAAGAAGGCTCTTGTCACGACACTATCCGACTCAGACTCATCATCCTCTTCATCGGATGAGGAACAAGAGGAAAAGGCCAATTTCTGCTTCATGGCCAATGGAAATGAGGTAACGTTCGAATCGCCTTTAGATTTTACTTTTGATGAGCTTTTATGATGCCTTTAATGAACTAATGATTGAATATAAGGCTATAAATGTTAAAAACAGAGAATTAAAAGTAACTAACCAAACTTATATCCGTAAGTATGATTCATTAGTTAAGGATAAGGATTTAATCACCAAAGAAAATATAGACCTTAAGACAAGCAACCAACTTTTAACTCAAAAGACTAATACCTTAACTAAGGATAATGAAAAACTAACTAAGGAACTCTCAGAACTTAAAAACCATAAACAAATCTTAAACAAGGATCTCACAAAAGAACTAAATGATCTAAAGGCAGAAAATCAAACACTAACCAAAGAACTTAACAAATACAAACCCTTAGTTGAAAAATTTACATATAGCTCAGAAAAATTAAATATGATACTCAATAGTCAACGAGCAGTATTTAATAAAGCGGGTTTAGGATATAAACCAAGAAATAAACAAAAACTTCTTAGTAACTTCTTTGTTAAAGCGGGGGAAACTAAAACTAAGAAAATAACCTGCTTTTGTTGTGGAACTATAGATCATAAAGCAAATGTGTGTAATTTTAGGAAAGGTAAATCAAGAAGGAAAATTAAAAGGGTATGGGTTCCAAAAGGAACCAACTTGACTAACCATGAAGGACCCAAGAAAACTTGGGTACCTAAGTTGACATGATTTGCTTGTGTAGGAGTGTCTTGCAGCCAAGGTCAACAAAAACTGCTGGTATTTGGATAGTGGCTGCTCAAGGCACATGACGGGTGATAAGGATCAATTTTTCACCCTTGAAGCTAAGAAGGGAGGTGCTGTGACTTTTGGAGACAACAACCAAGGTCACATCATTGGTATTGGTAAAGTTCAAATCACCCCTTCAACTTTTATAGATAATGTTAGATATGTTGATGGTCTTAAGCATAACTTGTTAAGCATTAGTCAATTATGTGATAAAGGATATGATGTTATGTTTAAACCATCACTATGCATTATAACAAACCCTAATGACAGTAGTTTAGTTTTTAAAGGGATTAGACGTGGAAATGTATATGTTGTTGACCTAGAAGATCTTGCAAAACATAACCAATGTTTAGTTGTTAATGAAACTAAAGATAATGATGCTAGTTGGCTATGGCACCGTAAGTTAGGTCATGCAAGCATGGACACAATAACTAAACTAGTTAAAAGAGATTCCGTGATAGGTTTGCCAAAATTAAAATTTGAAAAGAACAAAATATGTGAAGCATGTCAATTTGGCAAACAATCTAGGAACTCATTTAAATCCATAAAATGTGTCTCTACCTCTAGACCTCTAGAATTATTACACATGGACCTATTCGGACCAACTAGAACAACAAGCCTAGGTGGAAATAAATATGGTCTAGTTATTGTAGATGATTATACTAGGTACACTTGGGTTATGTTCTTAGCACATAAAGATCAAGCTTTTTCAGTATTTAAAAAGATTCATAAGGAAGTAACCAATGCTAGAGATACTTCAGTAATAGCCATTAGAAGTGACCATGGTACCGAATTTGAAAATCAGTTATTCAATGAGTTTTGTAGTAAAAAGGAAATAACTCATAATTTTTCTGCACCTAGGACACCACAACAAAATGGAGTTGTGGAAAGGAAAAATAGGACTCTAGAGGAAATGGCTAGAACTATGTTATGTGAAAGTAACCTCCCTAAGTACTTTTGGGGAGAAGCCATTAATACTTCTTGCCATATATTAAATAGAGTTTTATTAAGACCCATCATAAAGAAAACACCTTATGAACTTTGGAAAAACAGAAAACCAAAAGTTAATTACTTTCATGCTTTTGGATGTAGGTGTTTTGTTCATAATAATGGGAAAGATAATCTAGGTAAATTTGACTCTAAATCGGATGAAGGAATATTCTTAGGTTACTCTACAACTAGTAAAGCCTATAGAGTCTTTAATAAAAGAACCTTAGTTATAGAAGAATCTATACATGTTGTATTTGATGACTCTAGTGACATCTCCTCTAGTAAGAAAGTTAATTTTGATGATAATGTTGAAATTCTTGAAGAAAAGATAGATGAGATGGCATTACAAGATGATAATCAAAAGTTGAGTGAAGGAGCATCATCAAGCCAAGAGGCTATTGTGGATCATGGGCTAACTAAAGCTTGGAGGTATGCTCACGGGCATCCTAAGGAACTAATTCTAGATGATCCATCTCAACCGGTTAGGACTAGAGCATCCCTTAGAAATTTAAATAACCATCTAGCTTTTGTCTCACACTTTGAGCCCAAACACATAGAAGAGGCCGAAAATGATGTAAATTGGATAAATGCAATGCAAGAAGAATTAAACCAATTTACTAAAAACAAGGTATGGAATCTAATAGAGAGACCTTCTGAATATCCTATTATAGGCACGAAATGGATTTATAAAAATAAACTTGATGAAAATAGAATTGTTATAAGGAATAAGGCTAGACTAGTAGCAAAGGGTTATAATCAAGAAGAAGGTATAGATTTTGATGAAACCTTTGCTCCTGTAGCTAGACTTGAGGCTATTAGACTATTATTAGCATATGCATGCTCTAAGGACTTCAAACTTTTTCAAATGGATGTAAAAAGTGCATTTTTAAATGGGTATATTAATGAGGAGGTATATGTAGAACAACCTCCTGGTTTTGAAAATCATCAATACCCTAATCATGTATATAAACTGAACAAAACACTTTATGGTTTAAAACAAGCACCTAGAGCATGGTATGAGAGACTTAGCAAATTCCTATTAGAACATGAATTCTCTAGGGGAAATGTAGATACAACCCTATTTCTGAAAAAGCAAAACAAAGATATGTTATTAGTACAGATTTATGTTGATGATATCATTTTCGGTGCTACTAACAATCGCCTCTGCGAAGAATTTGCTGATTTGATGCAGAGTGAGTTTGAGATGAGCATGATGGGAGAGCTGAACTACTTCCTCGGGCTTCAAATCAAACAGTCTGAAGGAGGCATCTTCATCAATCAAGCCAAGTATATCAAGGAGATGCTCAAGAAGTTTGATATGGAGGGAAACAAGTCAATCAGCACCCCCATGAGCTCATCATGCAAATTAGATCAAGATGAATCAGGTAAATCTGTAGATCAAAAACTTTATAGAGGTATGATAGGATCCTTATTGTATCTTACTGCAAGTAGACCTGATATTATGTTTAGTGTTTGCATGTGTGCTAGATATCAGGCTAATCCTAAAGAATCACATCTAGCTGCAGTTAAGAGAATTTTTAAATACTTAATAGGAACTAAGAACATAGGGCTATGGTACTCTAAAGAATCTAGCCTAAACTTAATAGGATACACAGATTCAGACTTCGCTGGATGTAAGCTTGATAGAAAAAGTACCAGTGGGTCGTGTCAATTTCTAGGAGAAAATCTTATCTCATGGTTTAGCAAGAAACAAAACTCGGTTGCATTATCTACTGCTGAAGCTGAATATGTTGCAGCCGGAAGTTGTTGTGCTCAAATCTTGTGGATTAAACAACAATTAGAAGATTATGGCATTAAACAAGATAAAATTCCCATTAATTGTGATAATACAAGTGCCATTAATCTAACTAAAAATCCAATTCAACATTCAAGAACTAAACATATTGAGATAAGACATCACTTCATAAGAGATCATGTATTGAATGGTGATGTGACACTCCAATTTGTTTGTACTGATAATCAATTAGCAGACATTTTTACAAAACCCCTAAGTGAAGAGAGGTTTAGTGTGCTTAGGAGGGGATTAGGAGTGATTGATCCATCCTAGTGGTGGTTTCCACTAGATTCATTGATTTTGATGACTAGATTGTGGTTAAAATAGAGTTTCTTTTCAATAATCATCAAATCAGATCATACTTTAGTGTTTTTCCCTCATTTGGCACGATTATAGCATGATTTTTAGGTGCGTGCCAAGGTTAGAGACGACTCAAGTAAGTTTCAGAGTCGGCTCCTAAGGGGAGTCGACTCGCGCATTTGCGGGAGTCGACTCGCAAAGATGGCAGCAGAGGGGGAGTCGACTCGCATATAGTCGGAAGTCGACTCGAAGTCTTCAGGCGCATAAGGAGAGTCGACTCGCGCATATTCTGGAGTCGACTCGAGGTCGAGTCGACTCGCGACTCAGTGGAGTCGACTCGCAGTCGGGATCCGACTTTTTAACCCTAGATTTGTCGTTTCGAAAACACTTTTCTCTCAAGCCGCCACTGTTCAAAAGCCCTAGAGCCGACTCCTAGGTCGTCCCCGATCGTCTCCAACCCCTTTTCCGTCGATCTTTCCCCGGTTCTTAGGTTTTTCATCCCTTCCTAGGTCGCCCCCGGTCGGTCCCAAGCCTCCTCCGTCGACCTTTCTCCGTCCTTTAGGTTTTTCATTCCGTCTAGGTCATAATGCCGCGTAAGACCGTTGTCCGGAAGAGGTCCCGACCCGAGGCCGGTCCCGAGCGGCGCTCCAAGGCGCGGCACGATCCCGCGAGGCAACCACCTCCGGCTCGTTCCCCGCCTAGGGCGGTTCCCGCGAGGCCATTGGCCGGGAAGGCCGTCACCACCGGGAGATATGTCGATTTCGACTATCTCTCCCGAGAAGGGTTCAACATAGGTGATAGGCTTAGGGCACAGGGATTAGAGTACTTCCTCACTTTAGATCTCCCCACTTACCCTGGCCTTGTTAGAGAGTTCTATGGTACCGTCCATCGGGGAGATGGGGGTATCGAGGGCACAGTAGCCGGTGTCCCTCTGTTTGTTACGGAGGATCTTATTGCCCACATCCTCCACCTTCCATTAGTAGGGGTGGCTCCCACACACCCTGAGGACAGGGTTGAGGCCCTTACGGCCGTTCTAGGGCATCCACCCCAGTCACCTCTAGACGAGGTTTCTGCTAGCTCACTTCCGATTGAGGTGAGAATCCTTTTGAGTATACTGTCTAGGTCCATCTTCCCTAAGACAGGGAGATTTGATTTTGTAAATGAGAGAGACCTAGCTCTTATGTTTTATATTCTTCAGGACACCCCGATCAACTTCCCCAAACTCATCTATAGGTATATGTGTGAGCCCCTAGATAGACCTAGGCTCACCCTCCCATACGGCATGATATTCACCCTTCTGTTTAGGGAGTACGAGATTCCCATTCCTGAGGGAGAGCCCTTTCGCGCATTGCGATGGACTGATCGCACGCGTGCAGGGACCCTACACAGGATGGGGTTTCGGAAGAGAGAGGGGATCTGGGTTAGGAAGTCGTCCCTCACCTCACAGACCACCAGACCTTCCCCCAGTCCTGAGCCCGATTCAGACTACCCAGACCTTCCAGACCATCCAGATCTTCCATCCACTCCTGCTCCTACCACCTCAGCCGGACCCTCCTCCTCAGCCACTCAGCCTATGGAGGTCCGGATCTCGTCTGAGCAGCTCCGGGAGCTGCTGCAGGAGATAGTCCGAGATCTGCTCCAGGAGCTCCGGGGTGCGGTGCCTACTCCCTCTCCTGCGCCCACATCTTCCGCATTGGTCCCTTCCCTGACAGCCGTGACAGACATGACGGCTGAGGTGCGGCAAGAGATATACAACATGAGGACCTTGATACAGGCCCAGTTCCACAGCATGAGTGAGGTCACGAGCACCACTCGACAGATGCGGGATGACATCGGCCGTGACATGTCCACCACCACCGCAGGGGCCGAGCGCTTGTCGAATGTGCTCATCGACAAGCTGGACGGACTGCAGAAGTCAGTACTCGAGCTGGATACGACACAGAGCAGGGCCATCCAGGCCATCATTCGCCAGCTAGAGAACGTGACCAATGCGGTCCAATCACTCGTGGAGCGCATGCCTCGAGGAGATACATCCTCGAGAGGAGGAGTCACATCCTCGAGAGGAGGAGATACATCCTCGAGAGGAGGACCTACATCCTCAAGGAGACCGTAGCTACTTTTTGTATTTTGTTTTGACATGTATTGCTTTACGTTACTTATTGTATTCTGAAATGTACTTACATACAAATTAATACAATGAGTAGCCGCATTTTTCTTCAATAATGTGCCTTTTGATCTATGTTTGATTGTGTGTTTTGATTACCTCCTTTTTGATATGATGACAAAAAGGGGGAGAAATATGTATAAAATATGTAAAAGGGGGAAAAATATAGGGGGAAAAATATGCATAAAATATGTAAAAGGAATCAATGGAAATCAATAAAAAGATAAACTCTTAAAACACACAAATTCGTTCTTAGTGGATTCGGTACCTCGAGGCTCATTATCTCTCTTTTGGGGCTCCTAATGGAGTAATCTTCAGAATCTATTCAAGGGATATTCGGAGATTAGCTGAATCCTACTCAAGAACAAATTGACAGATTTTTCCTCTAAAAACCAAAAAAAAAATTCAGTTCAAAAACTTCAAAGCATTAAAAGAAAATTCAAAGAATCAAAACATAGTAGAATACATATGTTGAGGGGGAGAATCTGAATTTTAATCAAGCAAAATCATTAATGACATATAAGCCAAACAATTGATTGTATAATATGAAGGCTTATATAATTCCAAATGAAAGGGGGAGCTTTAACTCCGAAATTTATTGTTTCACTCCTTTCAAGCTTGGATAAATTGAATTACCAGACATTTGAATTTATTTATGGATTTTATTTCATTGTTTATTGTGCAATTCACTTTACATATACTCAGTGTTTTGTCATCATCAAAAAGGGGGAGATTGTGGAGTGATTGATTAAAACCCTATTTGATTTTGATGAGATCAAAGCAATTGAATATATTTCTTGTTTACTAATGAATTCAATTAAGTGTTTCAGTGAAAATCTTGTCTAAGTGTCTCAAGACTTGGTTCATAATTTTTGGATAAGTTAAGAAGTCAGCTTGAACCAAAGTCTGAGACTCGAGTCGACTCCAGAGTATCACGAGTCGACTCCAAGCGTATCAAGTTCACTGGCACGGGCTCGAGTCGACTCCAGATCTGTACGAGTCGACTCCGACTGAGAACAGACAGAAGAACAGAAAGCTTCAACTCAGAACCTGTCAACGAGTCGACTCCCAAAGTGCGCGAGTCGACTCCGATGTTTACCGAGTCGACTCCAGGATAGTAAGAGTCGACTCCAAGAGGAACACAAAGAAAAAGTCAGAGAGTAGTTTTCGAGTCTGAGATTCGAGTCGACTCCAGTGAAACGCGAGTCGACTCCGATGGATAGCAAGTCGACTCCAAAGAAGGTGAGAGTCGACTCTCAGAGGAACACAAGAAAAAGTCAGAGAGCAATTTTCGGACTCTGAGATTCGAGTCGACTCCCGCAATATGCGAGTCGACTCCAAGACTCCGCGACCATCAACAGACAGAAGACCAAGTTACTGCCTCTGAGATTCGAGTCGACTCCCAGACAGCTCGAGTCGACTCCAAGACAGCTTCACATCAAAAAGGCAGAAGACCAAGTTTCGGAAACTGAGAGTCGAGTCGACTCCGAGGAAGTTCGAGTCGACTCCAAGACTGGACGAGCCAAAAGACAGAGAATCGGGAGTTCGGGCTCTGAGATTCGAGTCGACTCCCAGGATAGTCGAGTCGACTCGAGTGGATCAAATTCAAAATTGGATCCACGGACTTCAGTGGATGAGCCGACTCCGAAATTGCCAAGTCAGCTCCAGAAGTTGGCGAGTCGACTCCAGGTCAAGACGAGTCGACTCCCAGTCGTGAAGGCAACTTTAATTCAAATTTGGAACAGTTGCCGAGTCGACTCCGGAAAAGCTTGAGTCGACTCCCGCTACAGCCGAGTCGACTCCTGATCGCGCGAGTCGACTCTAACCCACCAACGGACACATTGTCAGGCTGCGCAGAGTGTACAGAACGGGCAGAAAAAGCTCTCTAACGGCTAGTTTCCATGGGGGTTGGTTTAAATAGCCACAGAAGACTGTAGCAAGGCAGAGAAGAACCATTCCACTCCAACTAATCAAGCATTCAAGCTCTGCAACGTGTTCTTCAACGAAAAAGAGGAAGATCTGCATTTACTGCATCCACCTACATCTTCCCAGCAATTAAAGCCTTCTCCTCCTGCATTCAAGTCGACTACTCACTCAAGAGGAGACCAGAAGTTTAAGAAGCCATTCCTCTTCTCCAACCTAAAAGCGTTTGAGGCTTCTTAACTTCATTTATTGTTCATATTGTCTTTTATCTGCTTTTGAGAAGCTGTATTTTTCTGTTTCTTCTTTTTATTTACACATTGTATTTGCTTGGTTCAATCGGGGGATTGAATCAAGGGGATTGAGGTTGGTTGGTGAGCCGAGTGTAAAACCAACGTGTGTAAGGGTTCGATTGTGATCCCGAGAAAACAATCGGGGTGGTTCTAGTCGGTGAGCCTGGGAAAACCGACCGAGTTCGTTGTGAGCTCGTAAAACAACAAGTTTGGTTGTGAGCTTGGAAAACAACCGGCTGTAATCCAAGGGGTTATAGTGAATTCCCAAGAGAGACTTGGAGAGTGGACGTAGGAGCAAGGGTTAGCTCCGAACCACTATAAAAGCTTTGTGTTTGTGATTGCTTGTCTCTTACCATTACCCTCATTTCATACACATCACAGCAACTAATTAATCATCTTGTAAAAAGCATTAATTAGTCACCCACAAACGCTTTAATAGTTAAAATTATTTTAAAACCCAATTCATCCCCCCTCTTGGGTTGTCTATCTGGGCAACAAATAGGGAGGGGCATTTTAGACTCATAAGTGGGGGGTGCAATGTTGTACAATTAATAGCCAGTGTAATATAGCGCATAAGGATATGTTCAAGGCACAAACCATGTTGCAGTTCCCACACATTCGAGGTTCCCTTAGGGCATCTTGGTCCGGTCTCCTTGGTTAAGTGCAAAGAGCAGGTCGAGTACGTAGAGCTGAAGCATTTGACCCTTGAAGTGGATATCCTTCTAGTTCGGTTCTGTAACCTCGACTACCAACCGATACTGAGTAGAGCCTTTCCACAGAAGGAGTACCTCGACTTCCATCACCTCAAAGGCATACCTAATCCTGCCACATGTCAGGTTGTGACGACATGTCACCAAGGCTGTTATGCCGTATTAGCAATCCACTACAGCACGATCCCATGTTTGATAGAATGCAATTCTAGAAGATTCGAACTCCAGCTATAAATAGATCCAAATGGTTCTCCAAGAAAGGTAATGAAAAAGTAATCTCAACTTAGGGGAGACTCTATCACTCTGTTCTCTATTCTTTCTTTCTTCTTTGTTTTTTATCTACAAAATCTTCACTGGCTTAAGCATCTGAGAGCCCGGGCAAAGCCAATTCGACAAGTATTTACCTTTTGTCCATCATTTTACAGATCTACAGAGGCAGTCCACCTCGACATTCCAATGCTGACAGCAACATTATTCAATCTTGTTCGAAATTCAAGCCTCCAACAGCCTTATCTAGGACCCATAAACTATTACTATAAATATCGCAGTAGAACCAAGTTCCTAGGCATCCATGGGTATCCACCATCAAGTCCAAAAAAGCTTAGAAAGCCTAGATGAGTGTGAGGGACACCCTAGAGTTCTAGCAAAGCACTAAAGTGATGATCAAGAAACCAAGATTCTCCCAACTCCTAAGTCTAGATCTTAGCCTAGGGAATGGTATAGGTTGGATGATGGCTACTTAAGGACCCAAGATCTGGCTGAGGGATCACATTTCAAAACATAGAAGTCTCTTTCTCTCTCCTTACTATGTTTTTTTATTTATAGGGGTGAAAGTAGATTGGATAATATCCGTCTGGATTTATTTTCATATTCAAATCTATCTGGATATTGATAACAATTTAAGCATCCGACTAATATCCATATTCGTATCTATATCGTCATAGAAAAATAGATATAAATATAGATAGACAACTATCTAATCCGTATTCGATTATCTAATTCCATTGGTAACCCTATTTAATTTTATATGGCATTTATGAACTTTTTAAAAATATAAATAATCATATTAAGATGCTATTAACTTAATTTATTATCCATTTAGTAATATTTTTGATTCTGTGGTCATAAAGTTTAATTATCTGATTTATATCCGTATTTATATTCATATTTTCAATATCTGATTTGTATCCGTATCCATTTAAAATAAATATGGATGTAAATTTTGCATCCAACTAATATCCGTATCGTATCTTTATTCGTCAAACAAAATAAATATAGATATAGATATACTAGTATCTGATATGTATTCGATTTAATTTTAGCCCTACTTATTTATCATTTTTCTACATTAGAATCATTATTAAGAGACTTAATATAGCAACGTATGGAATAGTGGCAACACTATTCCTGCAACATTATCGTTCCATTCTGCAATTTTCCTTGGAAGTTTCAATATAGGATCGCGAGAAATAGTGGTAACACTACCGTCCTCGACAATCACCCTTGGTAAGTGTCATCACAATTATTAGTTTAGTGCATAATATCCTTTTGCAGCTCCTAACATTCTTGCATTCCTGATCTTTGTCTCACATCTCTTCTGTAATCACCTTGTCACAAGAAGACCCTTACTCTTGCCTAGGGATCGAGGGGGAACCCGCATTCACATCTCCCGCATACCAACAAGGAGGCATCACACCCAGATTGCAAACACAAAAGGATTCAAGTGCAATGATGGGATCAAACACCCATACCCAAATAGCATATAATACAACAGCAACTCTTCATATGTTGGAGAGCCATGCAACCCATAGTCCAAGCTCCAATGGATGTGGCTATGTCGAGACGCTTGCTAGCTTGATGCTACTCAGTGCATAATCATTTTTCTTCTTCTTGATGCGCCTACGGCCTATGCCGCATAACAACATGGCATGATAAAAGCACAACCACACAGCAATCATAATCAATTGCATATAGTTATAAAAATTTTATATACATGTAAAATCTGAAATCATAATAATAATTTGCTTAATATTAAATACAAAATTTTGTGCAAATAATATTGAATAAATACTATGAAGTACAAAATGTTACTTGTCTCGTAGATAACAATGCTCAAGTAATTTGATTAGTTCATAATAATCCTTCAGGATCTAATAATCCAAAATCATACTTGTATCAAACCAGTGCCATATTAATATCTTAAAATAATTTTTAATTTTTTTTCAAAAATTCCGAAAATTTTAAATTTTATACTAAGGGCCGCTCTACCAAAGGAGATTTCCGCTATTCTAACAGCCAGGCAACCAAGCTTGCATTGTTTCTCCTCCGCAAGGCAAGACACGGAAGGCAACATGCTGGGGGGCCCATCTGGGGCTTGGTTCAGAGAGTGAGAGAGGATGAGTGAGAGGGGCGGAAGAGAGGGCACGGTTCTCTCGTCCATTACCTCAGTCACACACGAAGGGAAGGATAGAGAGATAGAGAGATAGTGAGAAAGAGAGAGCGTAAGAGGCATGGCAGGGAAAGTCAGCTTAAGTCTAATAGTAAGGGCAGACAGAGGGTTTTAGAACCCGAACCATAAGATGAAGCTACTGGACTAGAATTGACCTCACCAACTACGTGCGCCCTATGCTTCTTTCCCACCAACTGCTGTAACAGGAATAGGCAAATAAACAGCCACAGGTCGAACTGACACTAGACTTTTTTATGCGTTTGCTCATGATTCAGAGGATGGGGATGTGACTGCCTGGAACTTCTTTTACTACAGAGAAATTAACATAGAGAGCGATTTTGACCGCTGTCCATCAAGAGCGCTATACCCTGGCGCAAAAAGTGTTGCTCAATGGTATTCCCTTTCTTGTTTCAAACTAGCCTACTTGATTGAACAGAGCTTCTTGCTAAAGAGCAATGGCTGTAAATAGCAACTGATTTAATCATAAGACAAGTGATTGCGAATCATTAAATTGATTACTCAATGAAGGGAGACTTATTTCGCCTTTTATCTGGAATACTCTAATACAAGTGAGGAAGGAAGTGTCGTAAAGCTCCTACCTCGAGGACAGTAGTTAAAGGGTTACAGGCCAAATACTAGCTCTTGTCTTTTAATAGCTAGCTCTGCTGATGGTAGGTCTGTTAGAAAACCCCGATCATGCCGCTGAAATTCAAAAAATTTCAGATGCAGCAGAAGAGGCATGTGTGGGATCAACCATTCATCGCATGAACGTTGTTTAAAAACCGTTCGTAGATAGATAAGGATTAAAAACTTTTAAATAACATTAGAAGATCAGATCTTCACCTTTGTGCGGGTAGATAATCACCGCAAACTGATGATCGTGGTTTAGGATGAAGGTTCGCTTGAAGCCGTTCAAGTGCCCGGCCTCTACGGGTATCCACACGAAGCAGAAAACCGATCCAAGCTTTCTATCTCTCCGGGGTGCTAGCTCCCTTGCAGAGATAACTTTGATGGTTGATATCCTCCCTTTCAATCAATCCTTGATTGTGCTTGGGAGGAGGAAGAAGAAGGATGAAGAGAAGAAGAGGAACGAAGCCCTACAGCCTTCTTTTTCTTCCTTGCGTTGGAACCAAACGGTGGAGGAAGAAGGAGGCCACCAAGATCCTTTTCTTCCCTTTGTTGTTGGTGGCTGAAAAGAGAGGAGAGGAGGGTGGCCACGTGATGGAGAGGAGGAGGGCTTCACTTATCATTAGGGCACCTCCTTTCAAAGCCTTATAAAGGCATCTAGGGCTCCTATTTAGTTTAGTCCAAATCATGAATCAATTGGGTTCAATCTATGCTAGTCCTAATCCAATTAGAACTTGAATAAACCATGACTCAATTGAACTCTTCAATCCTAATCCAATTAGGAGTCATGTTGATTCATTAGATTAATAATTAATTAGGACTTAAAAAATCCTAATTCAATTAGGACTTGTTTAATTCTAGTCCTAATCCAATTAGGACTCTAATTTGAATTCGAAGTCCTAATCCGATTAGGACTCTAGGAATCCTACTCCAAGTAGGAATCCAAATTTAATTCAAAACTCCTAATCTAATTAGGATTGTAGGAATCCTACTCCAAGTAGGAATCCCAGTCCTACTCCAAATAGGATTTCCAGTCCAAGTAGGAATCCCAGTCCAAGTAGGAATCTCAGTCCAAGTAGGATTCCTAATCCTAATCCAATTAGGACTCTAGGAATCCTATTCCAAGTAGGATTCTTGTTTTAAGTCCAATTAATTAATTCTCTTTGTTCCTTCTTCAGCTTATTATCAATCGAATTGATTACTTGTGATTCCTAATCACGATTCAACCATCGGATCGGTCAATGCCTCTAGTGTATGTGACCCCATAGGTTCTACTCTGACTAGTAGTGAGATATATTGTGATCTCTATCACAATATCATTGAAAACTCCTTTCAATGGGTCGGAACGATTCCAACTCTACTCATTAGGGCTTATCGATCATCGAGATAATCCCTATGAGTCCCACCATCCACCAGTGACACCTAGCAGCATGTAGTGGCTACCCAGCAGAATAAAATGATGAACCTCTAGGTGCAGTTATCATGTGATACAGTCCTTGATCCCTACAGGACGGAGGTCGTGGATAACTCGTCAAACCCCTTCGTCTGTCATATGTCAAAATTTATTTGACTCGAGTTCGATAGTGGAAAACTCTTTCTCCACTTTATATTACTGCCCTGGCCAAGGTCTTAGAACTCAGTCTAACAAATCACATAGGATCACTCCTCTTCTATCAAGGTCGATAGATTCCATGTAAGTGTATACCCTACTCCTACAGTAAACTTACTGTAGCCAATCTACACTACAAGGACCCATATGACTAGAGACCATGTATACGTGTAGTCAAACTACAATAACCTCACTGTGAGTAGCCGAAGCACCGCAGGTCAAAGGACCAGTCATACTACTGCAACATCAAGCAAGTCACTGACGAGTGGATAGACGTCCAAGTAACTTCTTGTCTTGGTCACGCTCAGTACCCTTGTTCTCTAACAAGCACCTGCACTATCACTTCAGTGTCCCTACACTGTGGACTCAAGTCTCGTCCATCCAGAAGGAAAGTGATCTGTGCACTGATCGGATCGATCACCGTCCTCGTGATGATCCATTGATCAGGAGCATTTAGAAATTAATCACCAATGATACATGGCTCAAATTCTCAACTCTTGAGAATATGCATCATCATCTTATTAATTTCTTGGACGATTCATAGACACATAAATAATATGAATGATAAGATGCCTTTTAATAATAAATAGTCAAGTACAAAATTATGTCCCTAGAATTAACAATGTGTCAGCCAGATTGGCTTCTAGGGCATACATCTAATAATCTCCCACTTGCACTAAAGCCAATCAGCCATAAACCTAAGCCCCATCTTCTCAAGATGCGTTTTAGTTTTCTGCCGACTTAGCTGCTTAGTGAATGGGTCCGCCATATTTTCTGTGGAGTCTACTCTCTGATCCTCTACTTATTTTCTTTCGAGGTAGTCGCTTATTAGGTTAATCTGCCGCTCTATGTGCTTCGATTTCTGGTGAGATCTTTGGCTCCTTAGCTAGTGCTATGGTGCCTTTGTTATCGCAGTAGAGTGTTATGACATCTGATGACATTACACCTAACTCTGCAATGAACCTTTTAAACCAAAAGATTTCCACTGCACCCTTAGAGACGGCTTAACATTCAGCTTCTAAGGTAGAATCTATAATGATCGGTTGTTTGGAACTCTTCCAATTTACTGAACCACCATTGCACATATTCTGATGTAGACTTTCTATCATCAATATGTGTGCATCTTTCTACCTTCAACTCTGATCTTCTCCCAAAAACCAAGAACAAGTCCTTAGTTCTTCTCAAGTACTTAAGACTGTTCTTCACAGCTATCCAGTGCTTTTTGCCTGGATCTGATTGACATATGCTCGTGACATTCACAGCATGTACTATATCAAGTCATGTACATAGCATGGCATACATGAGGCTCCCTATTGCTGATGCATAGGGGATCTTGCTCATGCGTTGAATCTCTTCAGATGTGTTGGGTCACATCTTCTTGGAGAGATTAATTCCATGCCTTAGGGGTAAGAGACCCCTTTTGGAGTTTTCCATGCTGAACCTTTTCAGCACTTCCTCTATGTACATCTTCTGTGATAGGCCAAGCATCCTTTTAGATCTATCTCTATAGACCTTTATTCCCAAAATATAGGATGCTTCCCCAAGGTCTTTCATGGAGAACCTCTTTGACAACCTGACCTTGACCGAGGTTAGCATGGGAATATCATTCCCTATCAGTAGGATGTCGTCCACGTACAGTACGAGAAATACGACAGTGCTCCCACTAACCCTTTTGTAAACACACGGTTCCTCTTCGTTTTTGATGAAATCAAACGTTTTGATTGCGTCATTGAAACGAGTGTTCCAACTCCGAGATGCTTGCTTTAGTCCATAGATGGACCTTTGCAGCTTGCAGACCTTGTGATCTCCATCACTGGAAGTGAAATCCAAAGGCTGTTCCATATAGATGTCTTCATCAAGATATCCATTCAGGAAAGCTATTTTCACATCCATCTGCCAGATTTCATAATCATAAAATGCTGCAATGGCAAGCAATGTTCGGATGGATTTCAGCATGGCTACAGCTGAAAAGATCTCCTGATAGTCAATGCCCTTGCGCTGACTATACCCTTTCGCCACAAGCTTTGCCTTATAGGTCTCTACCTCTCCATCCGAACCTATCTTTCTTTTGTAAATCCATTTGCATCAATAGGTACAATACCTTCTGGTGGATTTACTAAGGTCCAGACTTGGTTGGAATGCATGGAGTCTAACTCTGACTTCATAGCTTCCAACCATTTCTCGGAATCGATATCAGATATCGCCTCGTCGTAGGTTTTGGGATCCTGCGTGTGATCCCTATCTCCCACTAGGAACATTTTCTCGGTATCCTCTTCTAGTATACCTAAGTATCTATCGGGAGGATGGGAGACCCTACTTGATCTGCGAGGTGGTTGAGGGACATCGTATACTGGCTCTGTATTAATGGGTTCGATAGGATCCATGACTCGTTGCTTTTCAGAGACTTTCTCTTCAAGCTTAATTTTCCTCCCACTGCCTCTATCAAGGATAAACTGGTTTTCCAAGAAGATGGCATGACGGCTCACAAACACATTGTGCTCTTCTGAGATGTAAAAATTGTATCCTAATGACTCTTTAGGATATCCTATAAAACGAGCACTTATGGTCCTAGCCTCTAGTTTGTCCGCCTGTAGTCTCTTGACGTGGGCCGGATATCCCCAAATCTTGAGATGACCAAGACTTGGTTTCTTACCATGCTATATCTCATACGGTGTGGTAGGAACGGATTTAGAGGGAACTCTATTCAACAAGTAAATAGCTGAAAATAGGGCATCTATCTAAAGAAACAAGGGTAAATCAGTGAAGCTCATCATGGACTGGACCATATCAATAGAGTCCGATTCCTCCTCTCTGACACTCAATTGAGCTGAGGTGTACCAGGAGGAGTCCATTATGAAACTATACCATTCTCCTTGAGATAATCACAGAACTCTCCATTAAGGTATTCTCTTCCTCGATCTGATCGAAGAACCTTAATGAGTTTTTGTGCTTATTTTTCTACTTCATATCTAAGCTTTTTGAACCTTTCAAAAGTTTCATATTTGTGTCTCATACACATATCCATACCATGAGTAATCATCGGTAAAATGAAGTAAAAATTACAACCCCTAGCCTGCACATTGAATGGGCCACATACATCAGTGTGTACTAGGGTAAGTATTTCAGTGGACCTCCCTGTGTCCTACAAAGGATAATTTGGCCATTTTTCCTTGAAGGCAGAATTCACAAATCAAATATGACTCGAAAGTCAATGAGCCCAAAAGCTCATGTTTCTCTAATTTGTTTATTTTGTCTTCTCCTATATGGCCAAGCCTGAGGTGCCATAAATACTTTAGATTTATCTTATTTTTGGATCTATTAGATCCTATGGTATTCACTGTTTGCTCAGATATATTCACAGATACATTCATATGTATGTGATAGAGACTGTCAATCATAAAACCATGTTGAATCAATTTATTTTTCAAATAAATAAAAATCTTTCTATGCTACAGAAATCAAATTTCAGCTAGCAATAGGTAACAGTCCATAAGTATCCTGAGCATATCTGACAAACCTTCTGAAGGTCTGTCACCCTTCATGTTCTTTATGCTTCCCATGTATGTAGGACAGTTCCTCTTCCAATGGCCGTCTTTGATGCAATGGAAACACTTTTCCTTGCAATTGGCCTTTTTCTTGGAACTTCCTTACTTGGTGTTTTCTTAGTCTTCTGCTTCTTCGCAGGCTTCTTCTTCTTCCAAATAGACTCTCTCTTGAAAGTAGAAACCAACTTGACAGCGAAAACGATGCTCCTTGAACTTCTTCAAGGTCCCTAAGGTAGTTACCAATTTATTTAACAATTCTATTTTAGTGCATACAACCTTGTTCATATGGTAGTTTACTATAAACTATTCATATGAAGCTGGAAGGGATTGTGGGATCAAATCCGTTTGCAATTCCTTGTGCATGGTCATGCCAAGCTTCTTAAGCTTCTCTAAGTCCTTTATCATGGTCAAACCATGATCATGGACAGACTGCCCATCGTGCATCTTGGCTTTGAAGAGCCTCTTGGACACTTCAAATCGAGCTGCATGACTCTGATCACCATACAACTCTTGCAGGTGATTTAATATGTCCCTGGCAGTCTTCATGTTCTCATGCTGGCATTGTAATGTATTGGACATGGATGCCATTGTGCAGCACCTAACTTTATTGTCATTGTTTGTCCACTTAACAAGCGTCTTACGCTGATCAGTGATCGGATGGATTGGTAACATGGGGATTCCATGGTCTAGCATATACCCGAATTTCTCACAATTCAAAACTATTTTTGAAATTTGTTGAGCCAATCTTTATAATTGGGTTTGGTCAAACGGTTGTTCTATAGGATATGAGTTAAGAGTCAAGAAGCTGATTTCATAATCCTCAGAGAGTAAAGATTCTAGTTAGACTTTTGTACTTGATCCTAATCTGTTCTAAGGTCTTTTAGAACAAATGTAACTCCCACTATTTTCTCGAATTCCTCACACTCCCCTGGTAGGAAAACGGAAATCCCACACGACTAGGGTTTCTAGTGGGTACTGCGGTCCCACCAATTTACATGCCACCTCACCTAACAGTTATTGGTGACACATAGATTGATGAATGTACAACTCTTGTACAATGCTTCTCAAGCATGTTGCAGTGTAACTTGGTCTCTAAGCCATGAAAACCTCACCTAACAGTTATTGGTCCCATTTCTTAGTTAAGTCAGACCCACCGTATAACCGTAGGAATAAAGTCGTCATTGGGTCCTCACCTAACAGTTATTGGTGCCCAACCCCACCTTTACCCTACAACATCTCATGTCTATAGAGAGGTCCAGCCCTCCGATGCAACTTGACTACTGTATCCAGCCGAGACAAATCAACATCAGAAAGGCCTTAGCAGCTCTACTACAGTGGAAGACCTATTGACTTAATATTGGTTAATCAAGTCTTAGTGTTTGCAACTTGAGCTCTTCATAAGAGGTAATCGAACAATTGGCCAGGTAAGCAGGTGGGAGGCTCCCCTTACTCAGAGAGTAAGGTCCTAATTAAGTAACCACCTTTCATGCTTTCCTAGACACCAATTAGATCAATTAATCTAATATGACTCGCTCATGTCGGTTCACTCTCGACTTGATTGAGGAGGTTTTAATTTAGGTCTCAATTGGGTTTGCTACATCACATGTAAACCTATCTACCCCGCTCTCATTCACATCACATGCAAACGGCACATCACAGGCAGTTATAATCGCAGCACAAAATAAAGCTAAACATTAAATAGGTGATGATCATGGATTCTAATTAGGTCGTATTACAAGCACATGCACGTCAATCGATCAATTGGTCTCAACTCTTGAATTGGTTCCAAGCCTCCTTGATTCGATCCTTGACCAACTCTTGATCCAATCGCCATCAACCGCTTAGACCCCTGTTCATCTCATGCCTTGTCTTCAACTTGATCGTTGACGTACATCACATCACAGAAATACAACCAGATGTAAAATAAAAATAATAATAAATTACATCTCCTTTTAGGAGGCACGCAGGCCTCTCAAAACATCAAATAAGATGCATGCAAGCATCTAAAAAATTACATGAC
This sequence comes from Phoenix dactylifera, assembly GCF_009389715.1. Taxonomy (NCBI): domain Eukaryota; kingdom Viridiplantae; phylum Streptophyta; class Magnoliopsida; order Arecales; family Arecaceae; genus Phoenix; species Phoenix dactylifera. The sequence goes on along the minus strand of NW_024069016.1, from coordinate 46,713 downwards.
ATTGCAGATCACATCGCAGGTCTTTACATTTAATACCAAAAGGGTTTGAATCCTATGATCATCACCACATGCAGCAATTATAATTTTCAGATCTGAAAACTAACTGATTATCTCATGACATAGGTTGCTGATCATGTTAATCATGATTCTAAACTTTGTAATCTCATTAACAATGCAATTAGAATCATCATCTTATCATATAAAAATCAGCATGCAAAAATCAGCATCCTAGAAAAAAATCTGCATGCAGAAAATTTTCAGCATGCATAATCTTTCAATTTTCAGTTCTAATAAGCCTATTAATAATTAATCCTTACCTTAATCTACGAAGCCTAAGCTCTGATACCACTGTTAGAAATAGGGCTGTTAATGAGCCGAGCTGCTCGGGCTCGGCTCGGGCTCAGCTCGGTAAAAGCTCGGCTCGGGCTCGGCTCGTTAGTCAAACGAGCCCGAGCCCGAGCCTAATATGAGGCTCGTTTACACTCGAGCCCGAGCCCGAGCTCGAGCCCGAGTAGCTCACGAGCCCAAACGAGCTCTAGTCTTCCACTGAAAAATCTTATTTCAGCACCATAATTCATAAAAATCTAATTACATAGAGAAAAATAGCTTGTTATCGAGCCTGAGCCTGAGCTCGAGCCCGATTACGAGCCCAAGCTCGGGCTCGTTCTAGAGCTCATAATTGAAACGAGCTTTACGAGCTCAAGCCCGAGCCTTTGCTTTGCCAAGCAAGCCCGAGTTCGAGCCCAAAATAGAGCTCGTTACCGAGCCCGAGCCCGAGCCCGAGCCTGAGCTTCTGTGAAACGAGCCGAGCCGAGCTCTCCCAGGCTCGGGCTCGGCTCGGCTCGTTGACAGCCCTAGTTAGAAAATCCCGATCATGCCGCTGAAATTCAAAAAATTTCAGATGCAGCGGAAGAGGCATGTGCGGGATCAACCGTTCATCGCATGAATGTTGTTTAAAAACCGTTCGTAGATAGATAAGGATTAAAAACTTTTAAATAACATTAGAAGATCAGATCTTCACCTTTGTGCGGGTAGATGATCACCGCAAACTGATGATCGTGGTTTAGGATGAAGGTTCGCTTGAAGCCGTTCAAGTGCCCGGCCTCTACGGGTATCCACACAAAGCAGAAAATCGATCCAAGCTTTCTATCTCCCCGGAGTGCTAGCTCCCTTGCAGAGATAACTTTGATGGCTGATATCCTCCCTTTCAATCAATCCTTGATTGTGCTTGGGAGGAGGAAGAAGAAGGATGAAGAGAAGAAGAGGAACGAAGCCCTACAGCCTTCTTTTTCTTCCTTGCGTTGGAACCAAACGGTGGAGGAAGAAGGAGGCCACCAAGATCCTTTTCTTCCCTTTGTTGTTGGTGGCTGAAAAGAGAGGAGAGGAGGGTGGCCACGTGATGGAGAGGAGGAGGGCTTCACTTATCATTAGGGCACCTCCTTTCAAAGCCTTATAAAGGCATCTAGGGCTCCTATTTGGTTTAGTCCAAATCATGAATCAATTGGGTTCAATCTATGCTAGTCCTAATCCAATTAGAACTTGAATGAACCATGACTCAATTGAACTCTTCAATCCTAATCCAATTAGGAGTCATATTGATTCATTAGATTAATAATTAATTAGGACTTAAGAAATCCTAATCCAATTAGGACTTATTTAATTCTAGTCCTAATCCAATTAGGACTCTAATTTGAATTCGAAGTCCTAATCCGATTAGGACTCTAGGAATCCTACTCCAAGTAGGAATCCAAATTTAATTCAAAACTCCTAATCTAATTAGGATTGTAGGAATCCTACTCCAAGTAGGAATCCCAGTCCTACTCTAAATAGGATTTTCAGTCCAAGTAGGAATCCCAGTCCAAGTAGGAATCTCAGTCCAAGTAGGATTCCTAATCCTAATCCAATTAGGACTCTAGAAATCCTACTCCAAGTAGGACTCTTGTTTTAAGTCCAATTAATTAATTCTCTTTGTTCCTTCTTCAGCTTATTATCAATCGAATTGATTACTTGTGATTCCTAATCACGATTCAACCATCGGATCGGTCAATGCCTCTAGTGTGTGTGACCCCATAGGTTCTACTCTGACTGGTAGTGAGATATATTGTGATCTCTATCACAATATCATTGAAAACTCCTTTCAATGGGTCGGAACGATTCCAACTCTACTCATTAGGGCTTATCGATCATCGAGATAATCCCTATGAGTCCCACCATCCACCAGTGATACCTAGCAGCATGTAGTGGCTACCCAGCAGAATAGAATGATGAACCTCTAGGTGCAGTTATCATGTGATACAGTCCTTCTATCGTGGATCCCTACAGGACGGAGGTCATGGATAACTCGTCAAACCCCTTCGTCTGTCATATGTCAAGATTTATTTGACTCGAGTTCGATAGTGGAAAACTCTTTCTCCACTTTATATTACTGCCCTGGCCAAGATCTTAGAACTCAGTCTAACAAATCACATAGGATCACTCCTCTTCTATCAAGGTCGATAGATTTCATGTAAGTGCATACCCTACTCCTATAGTGAACTTACTGCAGCCAATCTACACTACAAGGACCCATATGACTAGAGACCATGTATACGTGTAGTCAAACTACAATAACCTCACTGTGAGTGGCCGAAGCACCGCAGGTCAAAGGACCAGTCATACTACTGCAACATCAAGCAAGTCACTGACGAGTGGATAGACGTCCATGTAACTTCTTGTCTTGGTCACGCTCAGTACCCTTGTTCTCTAACAAGCACCTGCACTATCACTTCAGTGTCCCTACACTGTGGACTCAAGTCTCGTCCATCCAGAAGGAAAGTGATCTGTGCACTGATCAGATCGATCACCGTCCTCGTGATGATCCATTGATCAGGAGCATTTAGAAATTAATCACCAATGATACATGGCTCAAATTCTCAACTCTTGAGAATATGTATCATCATCTTATTAATTTCTTGGACGATTCATAGACACATAAATAATATGAATGATAAGATGCCTTTCAATAATAAATAGTCAAGTACAAAATTATGTCCCTAGAATTAACAATGTGTCAGCCAGATTGGCTTCTAGGGCATACATCTAACAAGCTCTCCTTCTCTTCTCTTATGAGAGATAGGTGCTCTCTCTACGACTAATTCTCCTTTAACAATAAAGGCATTCCTTGATCTACGACCATCCTTACCTTTACTTTTTAAGTAAGTGTCATGCCCCGAGCCCGAGGTGCGGCAGACCCCGCACGCCCGCACGGCGGGCCGCACAGGCGTGCAAGGCATCAGATCATATCAAAGCAAATATAGATGTTCAAAACTGACATAATTATTGAAATTTATTCAAAAACAGCCTTACAAAATTTCAAAATAACATTTGCCAACATAATTTAAATGTTCAGACTAATCTAAAATGCTAATAACTGAAGGAATAATAGCGCAAATCTAACACACTCCTCAATCCCGTGCGATCAAGCCTCTGGATCTGAAAAACAGAGAAAATAAAATAATGAGCTACACTAGCCCAGTAAGCAACAAAATACCCCAAAGTGGGGTCGAAGCATATCAGATCAGAATACAGGATAATGTCTGGGATAAATTATAAATAACATCGTTTTACTGTTTTCAAAACTTATTATTATTTTTTCAAAAACTCTGATACCAAAATCTCAACATAATAGGCTACGGCCACGTAACCCAGCGGCATGGATCGCACAAGGTGCCAAATTCACTATATTTATCCACCGATGGCGGCCAGTGTTGCACAAAAGTGCCAAATCCACTATATTTATCCACCGATGGCAGCCGGTGTCCAGAAACCACTATTCTAATCACCGGTGGCGCGGTGTCGAAACCGGTTCCTCACAAATTACAAGTCGACAGGTCCAACGTATAATCCCCACTGGTGAGGCTAGAACAGAGCAGAACAGATCAAAGCCATGCTGAGAATGCATATATACAGAAAAATAGATTTCACAAATTATTCAGTCATATTTTGCGGATTTCAGAGCATATAACAAAATTTTCAAATAAAATTTAACATGCCAGACCCATTTTACTAAATACAAAACATATTTCAAAATTAATCCACTAATAATTATTTTACCAAATAATTTTGAAAATACACTTTGAAGCATTAAGTTACTTACCTCTTCTTGCTTAATCCCTACTTCAGATAAACGGATCAGGTTCACCTGTTTAAATTTAATTAATTCCTTGTTAATTTTAGAACTAAGCAAAATCCAAAAATAATACTATTGGACATGGCCCAACAGGGCCCAGAGTTGGCCCATAATGGGCATGGCCCGATAGGGCCCATATCGGACACGGCCCAATGGGCCCGTATAGACCCAGCTAAATAGGGCCCCCAAGGTTGGCTTCTAATTGGTTCATTTATGCAAAAAAATTTATTGCAGGGACTAATACTTAATTACAGGGTACTATTCTATAAAGTTTGAGTGGACTAAATAAATATAGTTGGGGACCTTTATGTAATAAATCTTTCCTATAGGGATCAAATACAAATTACAGAAGGCCCTTTTTTTTTGAAATAGTATACTGCCAAGGGCTTAACTGCAAAACTCCATTAAGTGGCCAAATAGGTTCGGCCCTTTTCTCCTCAACTTTAGATTTTCGGTCGTCTTTCCTCACTGTCGCTCGGCCCTATTCGCTCCATCTCTAGTTTTATTTGCTGCTTTTTGCTCCTTTGCTATCCAGTTTAAAGTCGATTGCTTCTCTTCCATAGTGCCTCCGTTTACGAGGATCGTTGACCTTCAGTTTGTCTTCTCTGAGCCCTGTCCTCGCTGCAACTATTATTTTTATGTGCCTTCTCATTACTATATCATCAGATAAGTTAATCAGCCAATTGCTCATCTTCCATGGTATCTCCATCTATAAAGATTGTCGACATTTGGTTGTCTTCTTTTTAAGCTCTATCCTCACTACAACTGTTATTTTCTATGTATCTTCTCGCTGACATATCATCAGACAAGTCAATCAGCCATATCAACAAATATGTCAGCCTGTCAGGTCAATCAAACACATCAGTCTGCCATATCAGTGTCACGCCTCGAGCCCGGAGCGCGGTAGACGCCGCACGCCCGCACGGCGGGCCGCACAGGCGTGCAAGATCTCGGAACATATTGGAGCAAATACAGAAGCAAATAAATACCTTCGTCTAATAGCCTAATGTCCGCCCATCTCTCAAACTTTCCGACGAATCCTAAAGATCCTAAAACTTAAGCTCCATCTGACTATTTCAAACACAATCCCAAGGAATCTAAAATCTGAGATCTGATATCATCACCAAATCTGTCACGCCCCGAGCTCGGAGCGCGGCAGATGCCGCACGCCCGCACGGCGGGCCGCACAGGTGTGCAAGGCATCGAAACATATCGAAGCAAATACAGATGTTCAAAACTTATTTAAGGGTAAATCACAGATGCTTAAAATTGACATAAATAATTAGAGTCATTCAAAAGTACTCTTACAAAATTTCAAAATAATATTTGCTAACATAATTCAAATGTCCAAACTAAACTAACTAAAATGCCAATAACTGAAAAATCATCGAAAAATCTAACGCACTCCCCAATTCCGTGCGATTAAGCCTCTGGATCTGAAAAACAGAGAAAATAAAATAATGAGCTACACTAGCCCAGTAAGCAACAAAATACCCCAAAGTGGGGTCAGAGCATATCAGATCAAAATACAGGATAATGATTGGAAATAAATCACAAATAACATCATTTTTCTCTTTCTAAAACTTATTATCCTTTTTACAAAAACTCTGATATCATAATCCCAACATAATTGGCTACGGCCACGTAACCCAGTGGCATGGGTTGCACAAGGTGCCAAATACCACTATTATTAAACACCGGTGGTACGGTGTTCAAATACCACTAGTCTAATCACCGGTGGTATGGTGTCGAAACCGGTTCCTCACAGATTACAAGTCGACAGGCCCAACGTATAATCCCCATTGGCAGAGCCAGAATAGAACAGAACAGGTCATAGCCATGCTGAGAATGCATATATAAAAACAGATTTCATAAATAGTCAAGTCATAGTTTACGGATTTCAGAGCATATAACATAATTTTCAAATAAAATTTAACATGCCAGACCCATTTTACTAAATACAAAATATATTTCAAAATTTTATCAAATAATTTAGAAAATGCACTTTGAAGCATTAAGTTACTTACCTCTTCTCGCTTAATTCCTACTTCAGGTAGGCGGATCGGGTTTACCTGTTAATATTTAATTAATTTCTTTATAAATTTTAGAGCTAAGCAAAACCAAAAGTAATACTACTGGACACGGCCCAACAGGGCTCAAAGTTGGCCCATAATGGGCATGGCCCGATAGGGCCCATATCAGACACGGCCCAAGGGCCCGCATAGACTCGGCGTAATAGGGCCCTCCCAAAGTTGGCCTCTAATTTGTTCATTTATGCAATAAAATCTATTGCAAGGACCAATATCTAATTACATAGTATTGTTCTGTAATAAAACTTGAATAAAGGGACTAAACAAATATAATTGAGGGCCTTTATATAATAAATCTTTTCTATAGGGATCAAATACAAATTACAGAATACACTTTTGTAAAATAATATACTGCCAAGGGCTGAACTGAAAAATTTCATTTATTGGCCAAATGGGTTCGGGTTTCGAGTTCCGGATTCCGAGTTCGAGTCCGGGTTCGAGTTCGGATTTCCGGGTTCGGATCTGAACTGGGCCCAAGTTGGGCCCACAAAGATACTGCCCAACTAGGCCCAACCGGATTGGACTGGGCCCAAGTTGGGCATGCAATGGATAGGGCCCATCAGGCCCAGTTTGGCCCGTGATGGGCCTCCTCCTTCCCCAAACCCCCCACGGACAGGGGAAGTAGGAGAGACGGAAGAGAGAGAGAGGGTCGGCGGGGTGGCCAGCCTGGGTAGCCGGAGGCCACCCCTCGGTCGACGGCTAGCCGGCCGCCATGGTGGCCGGCGGCTGTTGCAGTGGCTGACGGTGAGGAGAAGCAACCGAGATGATCTCGGTTGCTGGGGCTGAAACAGAGGAGAAAAAATCAATGCTTTTGGCAATAGAACGAAGGCAAGGAGGAGGAAAGCTCACCGGCGGTCGACGAAGGTGGTGGGTCTCGACCAAGGGAGGCTCGATCCGGTGTCAAGCGGTGTGGAGTGATTGTGTAAACCCCTATTTAATTTTGATGAGCTCAAAGCATTTGAATATATTTTATGTTGTACTAATGAATTCAATCTAATGTTTCGGGCAAATATGTGTGAATTTCTAGTTAGGTGCCTTAAGCTCTGGTTCAAAGTAATTTGGATAAATATTGGACTCAATTTGAACCAAAGTCTGCATCCTGAGTCGACTCTGGAAGATTACGAGTCGACTCCGAGTGGTTTAAAGTTTCTGGCACAAGCTCGAGTCGACTCCGGTACTCTACGAGTCGACTCCGACTGAGAACAGACAGAAAGACAGAAAGAAGAGTTTCAGACCCTGTTAGCGAGTCGACTCCGATGCTTGCCGAGTCGGCTCCCGACGGTTCCGAGTCGACTCCAAAGGGTAACAGACAGAAAGACAGAACAATGGATTTTAGACCTTGTTATCGAGTCGACTCCAGAAGGTTACGAGTCGACTCCGACGTTTAGTGAGTCGACTCCTAGTTATGTCCGAGTCGTCTCCCAGAGGAAAGCAGTCTGAAAGGCAGAGAACCAATCTCGGAAACCCTGTGAACGAGTCGACTCTAAGAGTTTCAGAGTCGACCCCCAAGTCAGCCGAGTCGACTCCAACAAAGCGCGCGTCGACTCCGAGGCAGATCAGTTCAATAGATAGAGAATCGATTTTTCGGACTCTGAGAACGAGTCGTCTCCCGAAGATCTCGAGTCGCCTCTCAAAATAGCCGAAGTCGACTCCAAGAAAATCCGAGTCGACTCAAGGAAGAAAAACAAAAAGATGAATTTCTGGAATCCTGAGAACAAGCCGACTCCTAAGTGCCCGAGTCATCTCCAGATGTTGGCGAGTCGACTCGAGGTTTGGTCCAAGTCGACTCCAGGACGAGACAAGCACTTTAATTCAAATCCTGAACAACGGGCGAGTCATCTTCAGTAAAGCATGAGTCGACTCCAGCAACAACCGAGTCGACTCCAGATCGCACGAGTCGACTCCGATCCCAACAGATACATTGTCAGGATGAACAGACGGAACATAACGGCTCTAAATCACTCTCTAACGGCTAGTTTTCGAATGGAACCACTTAAATAGCCAGAGTGAACAGTAGTAGACAATAAGAGAGCTACTCCATCTAAGCATTAAAGCATTTCAACCACCAAGAGCTTCCGTTGAGTAAATCCAAGAAAAAGAAGAAAGAAGTGCATTCAAATCAAATCTGAAAGTGCTTCCTTCGCATTCAAGGCTCTACTACTGTCCTCCATCATTCAGTACATTCAAGAGGAGACTCAGAAATTGAGAAGCCCCCACTTCCTCATCTAAAATCTGTTTGAGGGCTTCTAACTCTACTTTGCTTATATTGTTCTCACACTTGCTTTTTAGAAGCTTTCTTTGTGAACTCCCAATCTTTGTTTTTCTTACTTGATTCAATCAGGGAATTGAATCAAAAATTGTAGGGTTTGTTGGTGAGCTAAAGATAAAACCAACGGTGTAAGGTTATGGTTGGTGAACCGGGAAAAACCAACTGGGTTTGATTGTGAACCAGGGAAAACAATCGGTCGTTCTAGTCGGTGAGCCTGTGAAAACCGACTGAGTTCGTTGTAATCTCGTGAAAACAACAAGTTGGGTTGTGAGCTTGTAAAACAACCGGCTGTAATCCTATGAATTATAGTGAACGCCCAAGAGCAGCTTGGGGAGTGGACGTAGGAGCAAGAGTTAGCTCCGAACCACTATAAACTTTTCTGTGTTTGTATTGGCTGTTGTCTCTTTCTCTCTCTTCACTCGCTGGATCTAGTAAACTAACTAATTTGCTTGCAATAGATTTAGTTAATTACTCATTATATTTTTAATTGGTCAATATTTAATTAAAACCCAATTCACCCCCCTCTTGGGTTGTCTCCTTAGGCAACAAGCGGCGACAGCGACGGCACCTTCCAAAGGGGAGCTAGATCCAGAAACAGGGGAAGGCCGCAAGGGAATTCGGACGATACTCGGTCGGGAGAGCTCACCGGTCACTCGGGAGGCAAGAACAGAGGGAAGAGAGGAAGAGGAGAGGGAGGAGAGGGGCTCGGTGGTGAACTGGGAAGGAGAAGAGGGGTTTTTATCATCCCCTCGTAACAGCTCTCCGCCGTGAAAATCGCGGCGGTCGAGCGTGATCCGCGGCCGTGATTGGCCGCGGTTTGACCCGAGGGGGGGTGCCGCGTGATGCCTGCGGCGCCTTGCCCTGATTGATCCTGGAGGAGCTGGAGAGGATCGCCATCGCGATCCTCTGTCCGGTTCCTCCCATATTAGGATCGGGGCTGAAGTCGGCTGGGGCTGCCGACTTCAGCCCCGTATCTCACATTCTTTCCTCCTTAAAAAAAAAAATTTCATCCTCAAAATTAAAATATCTAGGCCTTTCAAATTTAGAATTGCTCAGCCTATTTAATAATATAAATCTAAGATCTCATTCTCCTCGATCAAAATCAGTGTGATAGATAGCTTTAGATCAATTATCAAAAATTTTATAAGTGACTAACTAAAATCTCATATTGAAATTATCATCTTGATGCATGTTCACTCGAGATCGGATCAGGATCGATTCACAACAAGATTGAAATTATCATCTTTCAAATAGATCTCATACATTTATCATGGTAGTGTGCTGATCGCTCAAAGAATAATGACCATCCTTAGAGTCAAATCATTATATGGCTAAGAATGTAATTTATAAATGAACATGTACTGATGATCATTAGATAGCAACGGTCTATCTCAAAAATGATTTGTATCAAATCACAAGAGCAAGTCTGAGAAGACAAAGTATTGATACCATGATTCAATATGCCACAAAGCTTTTAACTTAAACTTATAAATTATAAGATGGGAGCAAATAATGCATGGTTTATTTAGATACTTAACAAATTAGACCATATTTGGTCAACAATTAACTAACCCGAGTTATGATACGCTCAAATTATTATTATTATTATTATTTTCTTAGCATACCCAAAAATAGCAAAGTCTATCCAAGAGATAACATAATCGTACTATGATTGACCGGAGAATCAATAGCATTCACTTCTCTTATTAACAAAATCTTTCATTATTGAACAACATAGTGTTTCATCATAACATATTACCAAAACACAGTCAATATTTTTTACCAGTTTAAATTGATTCAGTCTATCATACTTTCGCTGCGCAATTCTGATCAATATTTACCAAAATTTCTTAATGATCCCAGATCATCAACATTTTTTTTTTATAATATCCAAGCAAAATTTTATCTTTGCTTCCCAAGTACACTAGGTTATGATTAACCCTTGTGATAGTTGCCGTATTTGTACCATCATATAATCAAGTAATCATATTCTAGATCCAAATTTGAACTAAGCCAATTCTAGTTTCCCCCGACAATTCCATTATACAAGTTGATATTTATTCTAAGCTTCGATAATTAAAAGATTCTAAATTAACTTACTCAGGAGCCTACTCAATCATTCCGAATCTTTTCTTTTAGGCTAAACTCATTTGAACCTCTCATGATATCCTACTTGCATTTCTCATATGGTGATACAAAATCCATAATCAACTCATGGCCTTGATTTATAAATATACAACTCACAAGAATCTAATAATCTGGTTCAAAGATTTACAAGAAATTCTACTAAGATATAAGCTCTATGACTTTACATTGAGATCAACTCCTCAAATAAGTAAAGTATTATTATTTGCAATGCAAACATTTCGGGTCTTGTAAATCTACTAGACTTAGAGAATTTACTAATAACACAATGATATCCATATCGATCAAAATCAAAAATACTATACTTTCCAACGATTTTTTTTTTCATAATAGAGCGAAGTACCTACACTAATGACACCATGATATCCATATCAGTCAAAATCAAAAGCACTATTCTTTTCTTTGACATTGAAATTCTCCTTAATAAGAAAAACCATCAGAAACTACTTCCAAATCACAAAGTTAATATCGCTGACCAGCTTAAAATAATTTAAACAACCAATATTCTCATAATTTACTAAATCACTTCCTATTAAAATACCAATCTGCATTGTAATTTGAAAAGATCTAAAAATTTCAAATTCTAGGTAAAGCCAAAGAAAAATTTTAGAATTTCATCCCAAATATATTTTCTATCTACACAAGAGTTTCATACATGATCCACATATAGATTTCAATTCTCGAAGAATATTCAATGAATAAAATATTTTCTAGTCCAAACTTTAAACAACTTTTTATAAATGAACCTCAACTTGCCACTAAAATAATTAACTTGAACTAGAGGCAATATCCACAGTGCCTGATATCAAGTTAAACTTTTAAAATAATTACGTTGCACGATAATATCCCATGACTAATATTCCTTCACTTAGTTTAGTCAAAATCTGATTAATCATAATTTGAAATACAAATTGCTTCTACCAAGAAAACTCTCAGAATAGCTCATTCACACTTCGGTTACGACCATAATTAGGTTGTATTCTAATTTTAACATTTCAAAATTCTGATAAAATAACTCAAATTTATCAATATAACAAAAGCAAATAAATACCTTCGTCTAATGGCCTAATGTCCGCCCATCTCTCAAACTTTCCGAGGAATCCTAAAGATCCTAAAACTTAAGCTCCATCTGACTATTTCAAATACAATCCCAAGAAATCTAAAATTTGAGATCTGATATCATCACCAAATCTGTCACGCCCCGAGCTCGGAGCGCGGCAGATGCCGCACGCCCGCACGGCGGGCCGCACAGGCGTGCAAGGCATCGGAACATATCGAAGCAAATACAGATGTTCAAAACTTATTTAAGGATAAATCACAGATGCTTAAAATTGACATAAATAATTAGAGTCATTCAAAAGCAGTCTTACAAAATTCCAAATAATATTTGCTAACATAATTCAAATGTCCAAACTAAACTAACTAAAATGCCAATAACTGAAAAATCATCGGAAAATCTAACGCACTCCCCAATCCCGTGCGATTAAGCCTCTGGATCTGAAAAAAAAAAATAAAATAATGAGCTACACTAGCCCAGTAAGCAACAAAATACCCCAAAGTGGGGTCGGAGCATATCAGATCAAAATACAGGATAATGATTGGGAATAAATCACAAATAACATCATTTTTTTCTTTCTAAAACTTATTATCATTTTACAAAAACTCTGATATCATAATCTCAACATAATTGGCTACGGCCATGTAACCCAGTGGCATGGGTTGCACAAAGTGCCAAACACCACTATTATTAAGCACCGATGGTACGGTGTTCAAATACCACTATTCTAATCACCGGTGGTACGGTGTCGAAACTGGTTCCTCACAGATTACAAGTCGACGGGTCCAATGTATAATCCCCATTGGCAGGGCCAGAACAGAACAGAACAGGTCATAGCCATGCTGAGAATGCATATATATATAAAAACAGATTTCATAAATAGTCAAGGCATAGTTTACGGATTTCAGAGCATATAACATAATTTTCAAATAAAATTTAACATGCCAGACCCATTTTACTAAATACAAAACATATTTCACAATTTTATCAAATAATTTAGAAAATGCACTTTGAAGCATTAAGTTACTTACCTCTTCTCGCTTAATTCCTACTTCAGGTAGGCGGATCAGGTTTACCTGTTAACATTTAATTAATTTCTTTGTAAATTTCAGAGCTAAGCAAAACCAAAAGTAATACTATTGGACACGGTCCAACAGGGCCCAAAGTTGGCCCATAATGGGCATGGCCCGATAGGACCCACATCGGACACAGCCCAATGGGCCCGTATAGACTTGGCGTAATAGGGCCCTCCCAAAGTTGGCCTCTAATTTGTTCATTTATGCAATAAAATCCATTGCAAGGATCAATATCTAATTACATAATATTGTTCTATAATAAAACTTGAGTAAAGGGACTAAACAAATATAGTTGAGGGCCTTTATGTAATAAAGCTTTCCTATAGGGATCAAATACAAATTACATAATACCCTTTTGTGAAATAATATACTGCCAAGGGCTGAACTGAAAAATTCCATTTATTGGCCAAATGGGTTCGGGTTTCGGGTTTCGGGTTCCGGATTCTGGGTTCGAGTTCAGGTTCGGGTTCAGATCTAAACTGGGCCCAAGTTAGGCCCACAAAGGTACTGCCCAACTGGGCCCAACCGGACTGGACTGGCCCAAGTTGGGCATGCAATGGATAGGGCCCAACCGGCATGCAATGGATAGGGCCCAAGTTGGGCATGCAATGGATAGGGCCCAGTTTGGCCCGTGATGGGCCTCCTCCTTCCCCAAACCCCCCACGGACAGGGGAAGTAGGAGAGACGGAAGAGAGAGAGAGGATCGGCGGGGTGGCCAACCTGGGTGGCCAGAGGCCACCCCTCGGTCGACGGCCAGCCGGCCGCCATGGCGGCCAGCGGCCGTTGTAGTGGCCGACAGGGAGGAGAAGCAACCGAGATGATCTCGGTTGCTGGGGCTGAAATAGAGGAGAAAAAATCAATGCTTTTGGCAATAGAACGAAGGCAAGGAGGAGGGAAGCTCCCGGCGGTCGACGGAGGTGGTGGGTCTCGACCAAGGGAGGCTCGATCTGGTGTCAAGCGGCGGCGGCGACGGCACCTTCCAAAGGGGAGGTAGATCCAGAAATAGGGGAAGGCCGCGAAGGGATTCAGACGGTACTCGGCTGGGAGAGCTCGTCGGTCACTCGGGAGGCAAGAACAAAGGGAAGAGAGGAAGAGGAGAGGGAGGAGAGGGGTTTGTTGGTGAACTGGTAAGGAGAAGAGGGGTTCTTATCATCCCCTCGTAACGGCTCTCCGCCGCGAAAATTATGGCGGTCGAGCATGATCCGCGGCCGTGATTGGCCGCAGTTTGACCGGAGGGGGGGTGCCGCGGTGTTAACCCCCTAATGGATTTTGATGAATACAAAACACTAAAGTAAAATTCCATTATATCTTAACAATTCAATTGAGAAATTCATGTGTTTTATTTAGAATATTGTTAAGAAATGTCTAGGCAAGTTCCCATAATTTTTATGAATTTATTGAAGAATATTTTGAGCTAAAGAAAAAGTTCAGGGACAGCCGAGACGTCTCCTGATAGTTTCAGAGACGTCTCTGGCACAAGCAGGAAGAACTGGCACACTTGGAGACGTCCTCGGCTCCTGTCGAGTCGTCCCCGCGTTAGCGGAGTCGACTCTCTCAGTAGCGGAGTCGACTCTCTCAGTGGCGGCAGAAAGACGCTTTTCAAGGGATATGCGCGAGACGTCCCCGCTATACGCGGAGTCGTCCCCGCAAGCAAAAAGGAGACTTCCCGAGTCGTCCCTAAGATGGCGGAGACGGCTCTCTCAGGGTTTTCCAGAGAATGGTTTTTTCGGTGATAAGGAAGCGGAGTCGACCCTGAGAAAGCGGAGTCGTCCCCACGCATAAAGTGCAGACAAGCGGAGACGTCCCCTGAAAGAGCGGAGTCGACTCTCTCAGGGAATTTCAGAGGACATGATTTTCGGAGATAAAGAAGCGGAGTCGTCCCCAAAGCAGCGGAGTCATCCCCACTCAAAAAGCGCTAACACGCCGAGACGTCCCCGTAAAGTGCCGAGTCGACCCCAGATAAAGTAAAAAGTAAAATCCTATAGGCGAGACGTCTCTCGTTGTAGCGGAGACGTCCCCGGAGCGCCTGGGACGCGACTGACAGCTTTTCAGGTTTGATTTGAATTTCAAATCTCCTCTACTTTATCTCTAACGGCTATATTTGCTTTTTGGGCTATAAAAGGGAGCTCTTAAGTGCTTCTCAACAACTCTTAACCAACCAAAAGCAAAATCATTCAAGAGAGAAGTTAGAAAGAAAAGCTCAAGGGAGTGAGTGCATTCAAGAAAGGAAATCAAGTGCTTACAAGTCTCCCAAGCGATTTCAAGCTCAACCACTCTCGTGTGCTCGGGATTCAAAGCTCACACCCAACCCTACGCGTCCCACATCGGAAGAATCAACATCTCCCACGCTTCCAACGGCAAAAAGATTCTTCCGGGTTTCATTGTTCATAAGTGCTATATTTGCTTTCTAGAGCTTTTATATCCTTTTGTACACTCTTTTATTGTGGTGCTTGTTCCAGTCAAGGGACTTGGAACAAGGGAAAGGGCGTCCCAAGCCTAAGAGAAATTGGGGGTTTTGGGTTTGTTGTGAGCCCGGTGTAAAACAACGAGTTGGGTAGTGAACTCGCAAAACTACCGTACTGTAATCTTGGATTATAGTGGAAATTCCCAAGGCGCTTTGGGGAGTGGATGTAGGAGCGGTGAAGGCTCCGAACCACTATAAAACCGTGTGTTTGTGGTTGTCTCTTCTTATCGCTTTTTCTTTGCTTTAGTTCATATATTTGTGTGTTTTATTTTTAAATTAGCCAAAAAGTTTTAAAACACCCAATTCACCCCCCTCTTGGGTGACCATCTCTGGGCAACAAGTGGTATCAGAGCCGGTGCTCTTATATTCCTTGAAAGACCTAACCGTCTTAGCCAAAGATCTAGATGGCAACACCCTTTAACAATGTTCCAGCCGAGGGGCAAGCAACCAATAGACCTCCACTCTTCAATGGGACAAATTATACCTATTGGAAGACTAGAATGAGAATCTTCATTCAAGCACAAGACTATGCCTTGTGGAGGGTTATAGTCAAGGGACCACAAGAACCATCACATGTGGTCAATGGCATTCGAGTTCCCAAACCTGAGGAGGATTGGGATGAGAATGATGATAGGATGGCTCAACTCAATTCTAGAGCCATGAACTCATTATTTTGTTCCTTAGATGTAAATGAGTTTAATAGAGTCTCCACATGTACTTCCGCTAAGGAAATATGGGATAGGCTTGAAGTTACCCACGAGGGTACAAATCAAGTCAAAGAGTCCAAAGTGAACATTCTAGTTCACAAGTATGAATTGTTTAAGATGGAACCTAGTGAAACCATCACATGCATGTTTACACGTTTTACCGAAATTATTAATGGCCTAAAAAGCTTGGGCAAATCTTACACTAACCCCGAACTTGTGAGTAAAATTCTCAGGTCACTGCCAAAAGCATGGGAAGCAAAGGTCACGGCGATTGTAGAAGCCAAAGACCTCAACACCTTGGGGCTAGAACAACTCTTGGGCTCATTGATGACGCATGAGCTCACGATGAAGCAGCATGAAGAAGAGCTGCCAAAGAAAAGGACAATCGCACTCAAGGCCACCTCAAATGTATGTGAAGAAGAGAGCAGTGAGAGTGAAGAAGAAAGTCAAGATGAGGACTTGGGTTTGATAGTAAGGAAATTTAAAAAATTCATGAGAAGAAAGAAACCATTCCCAAGAAAGAAATTTGGAAGGAGAAATGATTGGAAGAAAGAAAAGAAAAAAGAAAGAGACCCAATCGTATGCTATGACTGCAAGAGACCGGGACATATTCGTTCCGAATGCCCTCAACAAAAGAAGCACTTTGGAAAGAAGAAGAAGAAGGCATTGAAGGCAACATGGGATGATAGTGACACATCATCCTCCGAAGAAGAGAAGGAAGAGACCGCCAATCTATGCTTCATGGCGTTCGAAGATGACGAGGTATGTCAAAACCCAACTATAAATTTTACTTTAGAAGAATTATATGATGCTTTTCAAGAACTTATGGGTGATTGTAGTATGTTGGGAGCAAAGAATAAAGAATTAAAAGCCTCCAATCAAAAACTAAAGGAAAACATTGAAAACCTATTAATTGAGAAGGAGAGCGTCAAAAATATGAACACTACTAACCTAGAAATCGAAAATTCAAGGCTTAGCACTGAAAATGTAAAGGCAAAAATACTAATCAAGGAATTAAATCTAAAAGTAAATTTTCTACTCAAGAATAATACCTCACTTGCGCAAACTGTTGAATCTCTTAAAAAGGATATGGAAGAACTAGTTAAAGAAAATGTGAATCTTAAGAATGAGATACATAAGTACAAGCCAATTGTTGAAAAATTCACACAAAGCTCTGAAAAATTAAATCTTATTCTTTCAAATCAAAGAGCTGTTTTCAATAAAGCCGGATTAGGATATAAAACTAATAAGCAACAAAAGTATCTAAAGAATTTCTTTGTAAAAGCAAAAGATGTAAAAACTGAAAAACCAACATGCTTTCTTTGTGGAAAGATTGGACATAAAGCCTACTCTTGTATTCAAAGAAAAATCCAAACTAACAAGAGTACATTTGTAAAAGCTAAAAACATAACTAAAATATGGGTGCCTAAAGGAACCAACTACACTAACCACGAAGGACCCAAGAAAACTTGGGTACCTAAGAGCTTCACATGATCATTTTGCAGGTATGCCTTGCAGCCGGGAATAAAAGGAGAATGTGGTATCTTGATAGTGGCTGCTCAAGGCATATGACCGGTGACAAGAGTCTCTTCGTCACCTTGGAATCGAAAGAAGGAGGGTTAGTCACATTTGGAGACAATGCTAAAGGCCGAATTATTGGTGTTGGTAAAATCTCCATATCACCCTCCTCATTTATTGATAATGTATTGTTGGTTAATGGACTAAAACATAATTTGTTAAGTATAAGTCAATTTTGTGACAAGGAATTTAAAGTATCATTTGAATCATCACTATGCATAATTAGTAGTCCATTTGACAATGAGGTCATACTCACAGGACATAGGCATGGAAATGTTTACATGGTAGATCTTGATGATCTCACCATGAAGGATGGCCAATGTCTTGTAGCTATGAATCCCAAAGTCAATGAGACTAGTTGGTTATGGCATCGTAGGTTAGGGCATGCTAGCATGGATTTAATTTCTAAATTGATTACAAAGGATCTAGTCAAAGGACTACCGAAAATAGACTTTGAAAAGAATAAAATTTGTGCGGCATGTCAATTAGGGAAACAAACAAGAAGTTCTTTCAAGTCTAAGAACATAGTCTCAACATCAAAACCCTTAGAACTAATTTACATGGATTTGTTTGGACCCACTAGAACTGCTAGTCTAGGGGGTAAGAAATTTGGTCTTGTCATTGTTGATGATTTTTCACGTTTTACATGGGTTTCATTTCTTGCACACAAAGATGAGTCCTTTCCCGCTTTTATCAAGTTTCATAATAAGGTTTCAAATGAACTTAATCTTAAACTAAAAGCAATTAGGAGTGATCATGGTACCGAGTTTGAAAATCAACACTTTGAAAAGTTTTGTGACGAAAATGGTATCAATCACAACTTCTCGGCACCTAGGACACCCCAACAAAATGGGGTGGTAGAAAGGAAGAATCGCACACTAGCAGATATGGCTCATACCATGTTGTGCGAATCGGATCTACCAAAGTATTTTTGGGCTGAAGCAATAAATACCTCATGTTATATTTTAAATCGTGCTTTAGTTAGATCCATCTTAAAGAAAACACCGTATGAATTGATGAAAGGTAAGAAACCAAATATAAGTTATTTTCATGTTTTCGGTTGTCGATGCTTTATTTTGAACAATGGAAAGGACAATCTCAGTAAATTTAGTGCTAAATCAGATGAGGGGATCTTCTTAGGTTATTCCTCATCTAGTAGAGCATACAGGGTCTTCAACAAGAGAACTCTCGTTGTTGAAGAATCCATTCATGTTGTGTTTGATGAAACTAATGGAGATTCTTCTAGAAAAGAAGAAGATGGTGATGCAGGTATACTTGAAGACGGGATCAAGGAATTCTCCATATAAGACAAACAACATGAGGATGAGATCAAAGAGGATACAAATCAGCAAGATGAAGAAGATCAACCTCCATCAAGAAATCAAGATCTTCCTAAAGAATGGAGGTATGCACATGGTCATCCAAAGGATCTAATCCTTGGTGATCCTTCACAAGGTATAAGAACTAGATCCTCTTTAAGAAACACTAGTAATTATCTTGCTTTCGTTTCACAAATAGAGCCTAAATCACTAGAAGAAGCTGAAAAAGATGATAATTGGATGAATGCTATGCAAGAGGAATTAAACCAATTCGAAAGAAATGAAGTTTGGACTCTAATGAAAAGACCCCCTAATGTTTCAATTATAGGCACCAAATGGGTATATAGAAATAAACTAGATGAAGATGGGATAGTAATAAGAAACAAAGCTAGACTAGTGGCCAAAGGATATAATCAGGAGGAAGGAATAGATTTTGATGAAACTTTTGCTCCTGTTGCTAGGTTAGAGGCTATTAGACTGCTTTTAGCATATGCATGCTTCATGGATTTTAAACTCTATCAAATGGATGTAAAAAGTGCATTCTTAAATGGCTACATAATGGAGGAAGTTTATGTAGGACAACCTCCAGGTTTCGAAAATCACTTACATCCAGATTATGTGTATAAATTGCATAAAGCATTGTATGGACTTAAGCAAGCTCCTAGGGCATGGTATGAAAGATTAAGTAATTTCCTAATTGAGAACAAATTTAAGAGAGGAAATGTAGACAAAACCCTCTTTATTAAAAGAAAAGAAAATGACTTATTGCTTGTACAAATTTATGTGGATGACATAATTTTTGGTGCTACTAATGATAGTCTCTGTCAAGAGTTTGCCAAGCTTATGCAGGGAGAATTTGAAATGAGCATGATGGGTGAGCTCAACTTCTTCCTTGGGCTACAAATAAAACAATCAGAGGAAGGCATCTTCATCAGTCAGTCCAAATACATCAAGGAAATGCTGGAAAAATTCAAGATGAAGGATGCAAAGGAAATCAGCACACCCATGGGCTCAAGTTGCAAGCTTGACAAAGATGAAAAAGGTAAAAGTATAGACTGCAAATTGTACAGAGGTATGATAGGCTCTCTACTTTACCTTACTGCTAGTAGACCAGATATATTATTCAGTGTTTGTGTGTGTGCTAGATACCAAGCATGTCCTAAGGAATCACACTTGCAAGCTGTTAAAAGAATTTTTAGATATCTAGTAGGGACATCTTATATAGGCTTATGGTATTCTAAACAATCTGATATAAATTTAACTGCTTATTCTGATGCTGATTTTGTTGGGTGCAAACTCGACAGAAAAAGCACAAGTGGCACTTGTCAATTCTTGGGTGCCAATTTGGTTTCTTGGTTTAGCAAGAAACAAAATTCAGTTGCCTTGTCCACAACTGAGGCTGAGTACATTGCAGCTGGAAGCTGTTGTGCCCAAGTTCTTTGGATTAAGCAACAACTTGAAGACTTCGGTATTAAAATGGACAATGTACCAATTAAGTGTGATAATACAAGTGCAATCAACTTAACAAAAAATCCTGTCCAACACTCTAAGTCAAAGCATATAGAGATTAGGCATCATTTTATTAGGGATCATGTGCTGAAAAATGATGTGATGATTGAATATGTATGTATTGAAAATCAATTAGCTGATATCTTTACAAAGCCCCTTTGTAAAGACAGATTCAATTTCTTAAGGAATGCTTTGAGCTTGTATGATCCTAGCAAATGAATTGAACTTGTATTGCATTGCTTTGCTACTCGAACTAGTAATCCACCTCAAGGCAAACATAAGTGAAAGCATGAATTCATCTAAACTAAATGACGAACTGGTTGACTTTCCGGAGGATGGTTACCCTCCCTTGGACTCTTCATGGAGATATTTTCAGAGCCTATTTCATAGGTATTCGAAATTTGGTCAAACGTTCCTTATTTCAATATTAATAATTCAAAAATCATTATCAAATTATTATAGGATGTATCATTGAGGGGGAGGATCACAAACAAATTCACTCTAAGTTTATCAAAAGAGATCATATTGATTGGGGTGATTAAACAAAAAAAAAGGGAGAAGATAGAATACAGTCTGAAATTTTTCAGTGCCGGAGACGTCTCTGGCAAATCGCAGAGACGTCCCCCCAAGCGGAGACGTCTCACCTTAGTCGCGGAGACGTCTCGGGGACCGAATGAGGCCTTTTTAAATAGGTCGAAATCGCTCGAGCCGACTCGAGCTTTCTCCCTCATTCCCGACCAAAACGGAAAGCCCTAGCCTCCATTTGCTCTCCACCTCAAATCCTAGCCTCCATTTGCCCTAAATCACAAACCCTAGCCTCCATTTGCCCTAAATCACAAACCCTAGCATCCATGGCACCAAAGAAAGCTAGGACGACCCGTGGGAAGCGACCTAGAGTAGCGGGCGACGGTGAGGATGTTGGATTGCCCCACAGCGGCGCGACGTTCGCGGCGGAATCCGCATGCCGGGCCCGGTGCATCGCATACGCCGGAACAGGATCGGGTAGATTTCAAAATTTTTCTGAATCAAAACGATTCAGAACCCTTTTGAATTAAGATGGGGACTAAACTAAGATCTAATAATTAATTATGAATTATTAAACTACTAGAAAATCAGAAATATAAAATTTCAAATGAAGATCTCATCTTCACCTTTGTGCGGGTAGAAGAACACCGCAACCGATGATCGTGGTTTGGTTCCTTGTAGCCGCACAAACGTCCGGCCTCTACAAGTATCCACACGAGGTTGCTGAAGATCAGAGATGGGGCTTCACCGGGGTGCTAGCTCCTTGCAAAAGCCTCTCTTGGATGTCGAAGAAGAAGGAAGAAGAAATCACAAGGATCCCACCTTGTGCAGCCTTCAAAAGGAAGAAGAAAACCCTTCACCTTTTTTTATTCTTTTCTCTCCCTATTTGCTGATTTAAAAATCCCAAAAATTCCTTCTTGCTGCCCCACGGCTGGGAGAAGTTCTTCTCTTCAAACATGGGACGTGGGGCTCCCTTTTTATGGGGTTCAAAACCCTATGCGCCAGGAAACCTATTCCTAATAGGTTTCCTGGTGCCTTTCTTTATTGGCGGGCCCCTTGATTCTTGGAAAGAATCAAGGGGCGTTGGCTCCCAGCAAAGAAGGAGAGGGGGCCACACCCCTCCTTGTCCTCTTGGCTGCCCCCTCTTGCCTATTTTGACCCCTCAAAATAAGGCATCAAGAGGGAGGCTCCAATAATAGGAAAAAAGGCTGAATTTGGCAGGATTTTCAAGGACTCGATCTAGCCAACTTTTGACTAGGATTTGAGTCAAATTTCTTTGGGTCAGACCCAACATAATTTGACTCAATTAATCAGCAAAAGACTTAATTATAATCTAATTATAATTATTTAATTCTTCCATTTAACTCACTAACTCTTAGTGGGTTATTTTGTACATCAATCTTATTGACAATTGACATTGTGATTCCAAATCACAAATCGACAATCCTAATAATCAGAACCTCTAATGTGTGTGACCTCATAGGTTCTAATCTGACTGGTAATGAGACATATTGAGATCTCCATCTCAGTATCATTGAAAACTCCTTTCAATGGGTTGGAACGATTCCAACTCTACTCATTAGGGTTTATCGATCATCAAGATAATCCCTATGAGTCCCACCATCCACTAGTGACACCTAGCAGCATGTAGTGGCTACCTAGCAGAATAGAATGATGAACCTCTAGGTGCAGTTGTCATGTGTTACAGTCCTTCTATCGTGGATCCCTACAAGACGGAGGTCATGGATAACTCGTCAAACCCCTTCGTCTGTCATATGTCAAAATTTATTCGACTTAAGTTCGAGAGTGGAAAACTCTTTCTCCACTGTGCATACTGCCCCGGCCGAGGTCTTACGAACTCAGTCTTATAAATCACATAGGATCTCTCCTTATCTATCAAGGTCGATAGATTCCATATAGGTGCATACCCTACTCCTACAGTAAACTTACTGCAGCCAATCTACACTGCATGGACCCATATGGCTAGAGACCATGTATGTGTGCAGTCAAACTACAATAACCTCACTGTGAGTAGCCGAAGCACCGCAGGTCACAGGACCAGTCACACTACTGCAACATCAAGCAAGTCACTGACGAGTGGATAGACATCCAAGTGACTTCTTGTCTTGGTCACGCTCAGTACCCTTGTTCTCTAACAAGCACCTGCACTATCATTTCAGTGTCCCTACACTGTGGACTCAAGTCTCGTCCATCCAGAAGAAAAGTGATCTGTGCACTGATCGGATCGATCACCGTCCTCGTGATGATCCATTGATCAAGAGCATTTTAGAAACTAATCACCAATGATACATGGCTCAAATTCTCAACTCTTGAGAATATGTATCATCATCTTATTAATTTCTTGGACGATTCATAGACACATAAACAATATGAATGAAAAGATGCCTTTTATTTATTCAATAATAAATAGTCAAGTACAAAATTATGTCCCTAGAATCAACAATGTGTCAGCCAAATTGGCTTCTAGGGCATACATCTAACAATCTCCCACTTGCACTAAAGCCAATTGGTCATATATCTTAGGCCCATCTTCTCAAGGTGGGCTTCAGTCTTTTGCTGACTCAGCTGCTTAGTGAACGGGTCTGCCACGTTATCCGCGGAGTCTACTCTCTGCACCTCTACATATTTCTTCTCAACATAGTCGTGTATGAGATGGAAGCGCCGCTCTATATGCTTAGACTTCTGATGAGACCTTGGCTCCTTAGCAAGGGCTATGGCGCCATTATTATCGCAGTAGAGTGTTATGGCATCTGATGTCATCACGTCCAACTCTGCAATGAATTTCTTGAACCAGAAGCCTTCCTTAGCAGCTTCAGAGGCGGCGATGTATTCGGCTTCCATAGTAGAATCAGCAATGATCGGTTGTTTAGAACTCTTCCAATTTACCGCACCACCATTGCACAAGAACACATATCCAGATGTTGACTTCCTGTCATCGACATCAGTCATGAAGTCTGAATCTGTGTACCCTTCTACTTTTAACTCTGATGATCCTCCAAAAACCAAGAATAAATCTTTAGTTCTTCTCAAGTACTTAAGAATATTCTTCACAGCTGTCCAGTGTTCTTCACCTGGATTCGACTGATATCTGCTTGTGACACTCACAGCAAGAGCTATATCAGGTCGTGTACACAGCATGGCATACATGAGGCTTCCTATTGCCGATGCATAGGGAATCTTGCTCATGCGTTGAATCTCTTCAAATGTGTTGGGGCACATCTTCTTGGAGAGATGAATTCCATGCCTAAGGGGTAAGAGACCCCTCTTGGAGTTTTCCATGCTGAACCTCTTCAGCACCTCCTCTATGTACATTTTCTGTGACAGGCCAAGCATCCTTTTAGATCTATCTCTATAGACCTTTATTCCCAAAATATAGGATGCTTCCCCAAGGTCTTTCATGGAGAATTCTTTTGACAACCAGACCTTGACCGAGGTTAGCATGGGAATATCATTCCCAATCAGGAGAATGTCATCTACGTATAGTACGAGAAAAACGACAGCACTCCCACTAACCTTTTTGTAAACACACGGTTCCTCTTCATTTTTGATGAAATCAAACGTTTTGATTGCTTCATTGAAACGAGTGTTCCAACTCCGAGATGCTTGCTTTAGTCCATAGATGGACCTTTGCAGCTTGCAGACCTTGTGATCTCCATCACTGGAAGTGAAACCCAAAGGCTGTTCCATATAGATATCTTCATCAAGATATCCATTCAGGAAAGCAGTTTTCACATCCATCTGCCAGATTTCATAATCATGAAATGCTGCAATGGCAAGCAATGTTCGGATGGATTTTAGCATGGCTACAGGTGAAAAGGTCTCCTGATAGTCAATGCCTTCGCGCTGACTATACCCTTTCGCCACAAGCCTTGCCTTATAGGTCTCTACCTCTCCATCCGAACCTATTTTCCTTTTGTAGATCCATTTGCATCCAATAGGTACAATACCTTCTGGTGGGTCTACTAAGGTCCAGACTTGGTTGGAATGCATGGAGTCTATCTCTGACTTCATAGCTTCCAGCCATTTCTCGGAATCGATATCAGATATCGCCTCGTTGTAGGTTTTGGGATCCTGTATGTGATCCCTATCTCCCACTAGGAACATTTCCTCGGTATCCTCTTCTAGTATACCTAAGTATCTATCGGGAGGATGGGAGACCCTACTAGATCTACGAGGTGGTCGAGGGACATCGTGTACTGGCTCCTTATGAATAGGTTCTATAGGATCCATGACTCGTTGCTTTTCAGAGACTTTCTCTTCAAGCTCAATTTTCCTCCCACTGCCTCTATCAAGGATAAACTGATTTTCCAAGAAGATGGCATGACGGCTCACAAACACATTGTGATCCTCTGAGACGTAAAAATTGTATCCTAATGACTCTTTAGGATATCCTATAAAACGAGCACTTATGGTCCTAGCCTCTAACTTGTCTGCCTGTAGTCTCTTGACGTGGGCCGGACATCCCCAAATCTTGAGATGACCCAGACTTGGTTTCTTACCATGCCATATCTCATACGATGTGGTAGGAACGGATTTAGAGGGAACTCTATTCAATAAATAAATCGCTGTGAGTAAGGCATCTCCCTAAAGGAACATAGGTAAATCAGTGAAGCTCATCATGGACCTGACCATATCCAATAGGGTCCGATTCCTCCTCTCTGACACCCCGTTGAGTTGAGGTGTACCTGGAGGTGTCCATTGTGAGACTATGCCGTTTTCTTTGAGATAGTTCCGGAATTCCCCACTAAGGTATTCTCCTCCTCGATCTGATCGAAGAGCCTTAAGAGGTTTTCCAGTTTGTTTTTCTACTTCATTCTTGAACTCTTTGAACTTTTCAAAAGACTCAGACTTGTGTCTCATAAGATACACATACCCATACCGTGAATAATCATCGGTAAAGGTAATGAAGTAAGAATATCGTCCCCTGGCTAGCACATCGAATGGGCCACATACATCTGTATGTACTAGGGTAAGTATTTCAGTGGTCCTCTCCCCATGTCCTACAAAGGGCAGTCTAGCCATCTTTCCTTGAAGACAGGACTCGCAAACTGGATATGACTCGGAAGTCAATGAGCCGAGAAGCCCATCTTTATCCATTTTGTTCATTCTGTCTTCTCCAATATGGCCAAGCCTGAAGTGCCACAAATATCTTTGGTTTATCTCATCTCTGGATCTTTTGGATCCTTTGGCACTCACATCTTGCTCGGTAACATTCACAGATACATCCATATGTAAATGATAGAGACTGTCAATCATGAAACCACGTGCGACTATTTTATTTCTTAAATAAATAGAACAGCAGTCTTTGTCAAATGTAAAAACATGACCTTCCTGTGCTAGACATGAAACAGAAATCAAATTTCTGCTAGCAGCAGGTACATAATAGCAGTCTCTAAGTATTAAACTAAATCCAGACGGTAGTCGCAGATGGTAGGTGCCCACAGCCACAGCAGCAACTTTTGCCCCGTTGCCAACCCGAAGGGTTACCGCACCTTCCGCCAGCCTTCTACTTTCCTTTAGACCTTGCATGGTAGTGCACAAATGAGCACTAGAACCAGAATCTATAACCCAACTAGAAGTAGAAGAAACCGTTAGATTAGTTTCAATTATGAGCAAGCCTATACCTTCTGAAGGTGTGTCACCTTTCTTGTTCTTCAGGCTCTCGAGGTATGAAGGACAGTTTCTCTTCCAGTGGCCTTCGACATTGCAGTGGAAACATTTTCCTTTGTCGTTAGCCTTTTTCTTTTGAACTTCCTTCTTTGGCTTCTTGTCCTTCTTCTGCTTCTTAGCAGGCTTCTTTTTCTTCCAAGTAGACTTTCTCTTGGAACCAGAAGTCAACTCAGCAGCAAGGACATTGCCCCTTGAACCTTTCAAGGCTCCCTCAGCAGTTACCAACATGTTGATTAGTTCAGTCTTAGTGCATTCAATCTTATTCATGTGGTAGTTTACTATAAACTGACCAAATGAATCAGGAAGTGACTGTAGGATCAAATCCACTTGTAATTCCTTGTGCATGTCCATACCGAGCTTCTCAAGCTCCTCTAGGTCCTTGATCATGGTCAGACCGTGATCATGGACAGACTGCCCTTCGCGCATCTTCGCTTTGAAGAGCCTCTTGGACACTTCAAAACGAGCTGTGCGACTCTGCTCACCATACAACTCTTGCAGGTGTGCCAGTATGTCCCTAGCAGTCTTCATATTTTCATGCTGGCATTGGAGTTCATTAGACATGGATGCCATCATATAGCATTTTACTCTAATGTCATCATCCAACCACTTTTTATGCATCTCACGCTGAACATCAGTAGGACGTGTTGGTAGTGTGGGGATATCTGAATCGAGTATGTAGCCTATTTTCTCACAGTCCAAAACAATTTTGAGATTTCTAAGCCAGTCCTTGTAATTGGTTCCGGTCAGTCGGTTGGTCTCAAGAATACGGGTCAAAGGGTTTGAAGCCGACATTGTATCTGCAGAGAGTAAAGATTCTAGTTAGACTTTTGTACTTGATCCTAATCTGTTCTAAGGTCTTTTAGAACAAATGTAACTCCCACTATTTTCTCGAATCCCTCACACTCCCCTGGTAGGGAAACGGAAATCCCACACGACTAGGATTTCTAGTGGGTACTGCGATCCCACCAATTTACATGCCACCTCACCTAACAGTTATTGGTGACACATAGATTGATGAATGTACAACTCTTGTACAATGCTTCTCAAGCATGTTGCAGTGTAACTTGGTCTCTAAGCCATGAAAACCTCACCTAACAGTTATTGGTCCCATTTCTTAGTTAAGTCAGACCCACCGTATAACCGTAGGAATAAAGTCGTCATTGGGTCCTCACCTAACAGTTATTGGTGCCCAACCCCACCTTTACCCTACAACATCTCATGTCTATAGAGAGGTCCAGCCCCCCGATGCAACTTGACCACTGTGTCCAGCCGAGACAAATCAACATCAGAAAGACCTTAGCAGCTCTACTACAGTGGAAGACCTATTGACTTAATATTGGTTAATCAGGTCTTAGTGTTTGCAACTTGAGCTCTTCATAAGAGGTAATCGAACAATTGGCCAGGTAAGCAGGTGGGAGGCTCCCCTTACTCAGAGAGTAAGGTCCTAATTAAGTAACCACCTTTCATGCTTTCCTAGACACCAATTAGATCAATTAATCTAATATGACTTGCTCATGTCGGTTCACTCTCGACTTGATTGAGGAGGTTTTGATTTAGGTCTCAATTGGGTTTGCTACATCACATGTAAACCTATCTACCCGACTCTCATTCACATCACATGCAAACGGTACATCACAGGCAGTTATAATCGCAGCATCAAATTAAAGCTAAACTTTAACTAGGTGATGATCATGGATTCTAATTAGGTCGTATTACAAGCACATGCACATCAATCGATCAAGTGGTCTTCAACTCTTGAATTGGTTCCAAGCCTCCTTGATTCGATCCTTGATCAACTCTTGATCCCATCGCCATCGACTGCTTAGATCACCTTTCATCTCATGCCTTTGCTTCAACTTGATTGTTGATGTACATCACATCACAGAAATACAACCAGATGTAAAATAAAAATAAAATAAATTACATCTCCTTTTAGAAGGCACGCAGGCCTCTCAAAATATAAAATAAGATGCATGCAAGCATCTACAAAATTACATGACATTACAGATCACATCGCAGGTCATTACATTCGATACCAAAAGGGTTTGAATCCTATGATCATCACCACATGCATCTCATGCATGATTTTATCTAATCTGATTTTAATTTTATTATGCAACCATCTGAGATCCAGATCATGCAATACCTTAATTTTTAACATCATAATCATATCATAATTTTAAAACTAACATCGCATGATCGATCTAACAAAATCAGCATGCTGAAAATTTTCAGCAACACAAAATTTCAGCACGCAGAATTTTTCAGCATGCATAATAATTAAAAAATCAGAACTAATTCATAATTAATTAACTATTATCTTAATTGGATCCCCAAAACCATGCTCTGATACCACTGTTGGATTGCCCCACAGCGGCGCGACGTTCGCGGCGGAATCCGCATGCCGGGCCCGGTGCATCGCATACGCCGGAACAGGATCGGGTAGATTTCAAAATTTTTCTGAATCAAAATGATTCAGAACCCTTTTGAATTAAGATGGGGACTAAACTAAGATCTAATAATTAATTATGAATTATTAAACTACTAGAAAATCAGAAATATAAAATTTCAAATGAAGATCTCATCTTCACCTTTGTGCGGGTAGAAGAACACCGCAACCGATGATCGTGGTTTGGTTCCTTGTAGCCGCACAAACGTCCGGCCTCTACAAGTATCCACACGAGGTTGCTGAAGATCAGAGATGGGGCTTCACCGGGGTGCTAGCTCCTTGCAAAAGCCTCTCTTGGATGTCGAAGAAGAAGGAAGAAGAAATCACAAGGATCCCACCTTGTGCAGCCTTCAAAAGGAAGAAGAAAACCCTTCACCTTTTTTTATTCTTTTCTCTCCCTATTTGCTGATTTAAAAATCCCAAAAATTCCTTCTTGCTGCCCCACGGCTGGGAGAAGTTCTTCTCTTCAAACATGGGACGTGGGGCTCCCTTTTTATGGGGTTCAAAACCCTATGCGCCAGGAAACCTATTCCTAATAGGTTTCCTGGTGCCTTTCTTTATTGGCGGGCCCCTTGATTCTTGGAAAGAATCAAGGGGCGTTGGCTCCCAGCAAAGAAGGAGAGGGGGCCACACCCCTCCTTGTCCTCTTGGCTGCCCCCTCTTGCCTATTTTGACCCCTCAAAATAAGGCATCAAGAGGGAGGCTCCAATAATAGGAAAAAAGGCTGAATTTGGCAGGATTTTCAAGGACTCGATCTAGCCAACTTTTGACTAGGATTTGAGTCAAATTTCTTTGGGTCAGACCCAACATAATTTGACTCAATTAATCAGCAAAAGACTTAATTATAATCTAATTATAATTATTTAATTCTTCCATTTAACTCACTAACTCTTAGTGGGTTATTTTGTACATCAATCTTATTGACAATTGACATTGTGATTCCAAATCACAAATCGACAATCCTAATAATCAGAACCTCTAATGTGTGTGACCTCATAGGTTCTAATCTGACTGGTAATGAGACATATTGAGATCTCCATCTCAGTATCATTGAAAACTCCTTTCAATGGGTTGGAACGATTCCAACTCTACTCATTAGGGTTTATCGATCATCAAGATAATCCCTATGAGTCCCACCATCCACTAGTGACACCTAGCAGCATGTAGTGGCTACCCAGCAGAATAGAATGATGAACCTCTAGGTGCAGTTGTCATGTGTTACAGTCCTTCTATCGTGGATCCCTACAAGACGGAGGTCATGGATAACTCGTCAAACCCCTTCGTCTGTCATATGTCAAAATTTATTCGACTTAAGTTCGAGAGTGGAAAACTCTTTCTCCACTGTGCATACTGCCCCGGCCGAGGTCTTACGAACTCAGTCTTATAAATCACATAGGATCTCTCCTTATCTATCAAGGTCGATAGATTCCATATAGGTGCATACCCTACTCCTACAGTAAACTTACTGCAGCCAATCTACACTGCATGGACCCATATGGCTAGAGACCATGTATGTGTGCAGTCAAACTACAATAACCTCACTGTGAGTAGCCGAAGCACCGCAGGTCACAGGACCAGTCACACTACTGCAACATCAAGCAAGTCACTGACGAGTGGATAGACATCCAAGTGACTTCTTGTCTTGGTCACGCTCAGTACCCTTGTTCTCTAACAAGCACCTGCACTATCATTTCAGTGTCCCTACACTGTGGACTCAAGTCTCGTCCATCCAGAAGGAAAGTGATCTGTGCACTGATCGGATCGATCACCGTCCTCGTGATGATCCATTGATCAAGAGCATTTTAGAAACTAATCACCAATGATACATGGCTCAAATTCTCAACTCTTGAGAATATGTATCATCATCTTATTAATTTCTTGGACGATTCATAGACACATAAACAATATGAATGAAAAGATGCCTTTTATTTATTCAATAATAAATAGTCAAGTACAAAATTATGTCCCTAGAATCAACAATGTGTCAGCCAAATTGGCTTCTAGGGCATACATCTAACAGAGGAACGGCGGGAAGAACCCTCCGCACCTTCTCCTCCGGTTGCTCCACCAACCACAACGATTTCCTGTGCAAATCGCACAGTCACAACCGGTAGGTACGTAGATTTTGCATTTTTAGATCATGAGGGGTTCTCTATTGGAGAGAGACTCCGAGCCCAAGGGTGGGAGCATCTTTGCACCCTCAATACCTCGACCTACCCCGGCCTTGTTAGAGAAATGTTTAGTGATATGGCTTTAGGGGACTTAGGGTTCACCGCACATGTCCGAGGGACATTAGTAGAAATTAATGAGGACATCTTATCCACTGTTTTGCAAATCCCTAGGGACGGCGAAGCTCCAACCTCACATCCCCAAAGGGAAGTAGCTCTAAACTTAATTTTAGGAAGAGAGGACTGCGGCCCTCTTGATGTTGTCAACTCCCAGGACCTAAATGCAGAGATGAGACTCCTTTTAAGCATTGTCAACCGGGTCCTATTTCCTAAAACCGGTCGCTTCGATTTTGTTTCGGAGCGAGACTTAGTTATAATGCATCACATCCTACTAGGGATCCCTCTAAACCTTCCTAGACTCATGCTAAATTACATTGCCCTATGTCATAGGTATTCTAGATTTAGTATACCCTATGGCATGATCTTTACCTTAATCTTCAAACACTTCAAGGTTTCCATTCCATCAAATGAACCTGCAAAGCCCTTAAGAAACACCGACTATTACAATGAGGGCTCAATGAGAAGAATGGAATTTCATAAGATAGATGGGTCTTGGGTCAAGGTTCCAAAAAGAAAAGCACAAACCATAGAGGTTGAGATCCCACATCATGAGTCTGACCATCACTCTCCTCCACCTAGCAACATGGACATCCCTGATATTCCCTCCAGCTCAGCTGGACCTTCCACATCCATGCCACCACCTCCTCCAGTCAGTAGGCCCTCCTTCCTATCAGAGGAGCAGATGCACACCTTAGCATCTGTTATTTGTCAGCAGATGAGGGAGGAGATGAGATCCATGATGTCTGCAGAGCTGGCCCCCATCAGACAAGAGCTGCAGGAAATTAAGGCTCAAATTGAAGCCCAAGAGCAACAAATAGTTGGGGTGGGTGCCACCCAAACCTGCAGATCATTAGAGCTCAAGGACAGCTTGAAGGCCATTTCCAAGAGCCTCAAAGAGTTGACAAAGCCAGATGGCAATGTGGGCACCTTAGTTGCCCAACTTAGAGGCAGAATTGAGATGGCAACCTTAGAGTTTGAAGCACTTGTGGCAGGTTTCCACAAGTCACAGGGAGATCACTTTAAGACCCTCATGGATTCTATCAATGGTTTCATAGATGCAGCCTGTAAGGCTTATGCACAAAGTACAACTGGTAGGCCCCATGAGCAACGACGCCGATGATGGATATCCTGTAGGATCTTCTTTTTGTAAATCCTAAGCCATTTTGAAACACTTTTGTATTAGAAATCAATACTTGTAATGATTTCTTCTTTTGACTATGTACTGACTTCAAAGATCTACAATGACATATGAATGAATACAATTTCTTTTGAAAACCTTGTGTACATTGCCAATTCTGTGTATGTGTTTCTGTGATTGTGTATGTGATTGTGTGATATGCCATAAAAATCCTACCACATACCTTGAGTATTCAAATTTGATACAAAGAAACAATGCACATAAAACAGGGGGAGCACACCTTGAATATGCTGAATTTTACTGAAAAGGATAATTTGTCCCCTTCATGTTGATGACAAAAAGGGGGAGTAGATATTTGTATATTGAAAGGGGGAGTAGAAATTAGATATTGTATATTGAAAGGGGGAGTAGACATGGATATTGAATATGGAATGCAAATTTTTTAATCATACTCCAAAGTTGATTTAGAAAAGATAAAATTGAAGAATATTGATTTTAAGATAATTGCCCTTCTGGAAAAGAAAGGGGGAGTCAAAAAGAATCTAGCTTTCAATTATCTTCAGCATCAATATTTCATTCTAACTTGATTCAAATTCAGTTCATATGATAAAATCATTTAAGAACTATAAAGATCAATCTTATGCACAAGGAAAGAACTGAAAATTGAATATTTTGAGTGATGCACATTGTATCTAGTTCAAATCAAAACATTATACTTGTATATCTGATCAATACTGTGTATATGTTTAAATTTCAAATTTTGCATATACTCAGTGTTTTGTCATCATCAAAAAGGGGAAGATTGTTAACCCCCTAATGGATTTTGATGAATACAAAACACTAGAGTAAAATTCCATTATATCTTAACAATTCAATTGAGAAATTCATGTGTTTTATTTAGAATATTGTTAAGAAATGTCTAGGCAAGTTCCCATAATTTTTATGAATTTATTGAAGAATATTTTGAGCTAAAGAAAAAGTTCAGGGACAGCCGAGACGTCTCCTGATAGTTTCAGAGACGTCTCTGGCACAAGCAGGAAGAACTGGCACACTTGGAGACGTCCCCGGCTCCTGTCGAGTCGTCCCCGCGTTAGCGGAGTCGACTCTCTCAGTAGCGGAGTCGACTCTCTCAGTGGCGGCAGAAAGACGCTTTTCAAGGGATATGCGCGAGACGTCCCCGCTGTACGCGGAGTCGTCCCCGCAAGCAAAAAGGAGACTTTCCGAGTCGTCCCTAAGATGGCGGAGACGGCTCTCTCAGGGTTTTCCAGAGAATGGTTTTTTCGGTGATAAGGAAGCGGAGTCGACCCTGAGAAAGCGGAGTCGTCCCCACGCATAAAGTGCAGACAAGCGGAGACGTCCCCTGAAAGAGCGGAGTCGACTCTCTCAGGGAATTCCAGAGGACATGATTTTCGGAGATAAAGAAGCGGAGTCGTCCCCAAAGCAGCGGAGTCATCCCCACTCAAAAAGCGCTAACACGCCGAGACGTCCCCGTAAAGTGCCGAGTCGACCCCAGATAAAGTAAAAAGTAAAATCCTATAGGCGAGACGTCTCTCGTTGTAGCGGAGACGTCCCCGGAGCGCCTGGGACGCGACTGACAGCTTTTCAGGTTTGATTTGAATTTCAAATCTTCTCTACTTTATCTCTAACGGCTATATTTGCTTTTTGGGCTATAAAAGGGAGCTCTTAAGTGCTTCTCAACAACTCTTAACCAACCAAAAGCAAAATCATTCAAGAGAGAAGTTAGAAAGAAAAGCTCAAGGGAGTGAGTGCATTCAAGAAAGGAAATCAAGTGCTTACAAGTCTCCCAAGCGATTTCAAGCTCAACCACTCTCGTGTGCTCGGGATTCAAAGCTCACACCCAACCCTACGCGTCCCACATCGGAAGAATCAACATCTTCCACGCTTCCAACGGCAAAAAGATTCTTCCGGGTTTCATTGTTCATAAGTGCTATATTTGCTTTCTAGAGCTTTTATATCCTTTTGTACACTCTTTTATTGTGGTGCTTGTTCCAGTCAAGGGACTTGGAACAAGGGAAAGGGCGTCCCAAGCCTAAGAGAAATTGGGGGTTTTGGGTTTGTTGTGAGCCCGGTGTAAAACAACGAGTTGGGTAGTGAACTCGCAAAACTACCGTACTGTAATCTTGGATTATAGTGGAAATTCCCAAGGCGCTTTGGGGAGTGGATGTAGGAGCGGTGAAGGCTCCGAACCACTATAAAACCGTGTGTTTGTGGTTGTCTCTTCTTATCGCTTTATCTTTGCTTTAGTTCATATATTTGTGTGTTTTATTTTTAAATTAGCCAAAAAGTTTTAAAACACCCAATTCACCCCCCTCTTGGGTGACCATCTCTGGGCAACACGCGGGATGCCTGCGGCGCCTTGCCCCAATTGACCCCGGAGGAGCCGGAGAGGATCGCCATCGCGATCCTCTGTCCGGTTCCTCCCATATTAGGACCGGGGCTGAAGTCGGCTGGGGCTGCCGACTTCAGCCCCGTATCTCACAATCAGCTTCTGAGTTATTATATCAACTCCTAATTTCTACATCATCTTCTGAACTGCTATAACAAGCCATGTTCTACCACATCAGATTCTATGCTGCCACATCAACTCTTGATCTACCATCACGTTAGCCTCTAAACTGCTATGTCAGCTCCTGGTCAATCACGTTAGTTTCTAAGTTGTTACTTCAGCTCTTGATCTAGTACATCAATTTATAGGTATATTCGTGATCTAGTTTCCAAACTCAAGTTGGCACCTATTGTACTATCTTGAGTTTGAGAGGGATGTTAGCATAATTTTAGAAAGTACGTAACAACCTTTAGCCCATATTATTTTTCTTTATCATTTAGTATTATTATATTTTTTTGTTAGCATGATCTTGTTAGAGTAATTTTAAGGATCACATAACAACTTGTATCATCGAATATTATTTTCCTTGTATGGAGTTTGTACACGAGTATATATAACCCCCAAGATTAACTGAATATGATGGAACAAAGAAATAAAATCATTTTTTTCTTTCTCTTTTTCTCTTATTTTTCTCTTCTTCTTCAAATATTTTAACCCTTTTTGTGATTCACTCCTATTTCTTCAATATTGTATACCTATTAGCTCAAGAACCTGACTGTGTAAATAATTATTCAACCTATAGCATGCATTCAATTACTTGAATTTGTCATCTTTGCTCTGCACTAACATTATTCATTACAAAGATTCTAGTTGTGCTCATTACTTTGATAACAAAAATTATAGTCCTCATATGCAAACTTAAACGACATACTCTTGCTTTAACATAAGAGATCTACATTATTTAAAAGTTGTCCATTCCTTGGCAAATGTTTCTTTTTCGAGTGTGTCTTAGTTTAGGCATGTTGGAAAGCTTTGGGATAGATGCTGATATTTTTGAGTTAGTCTCATCTTAATCTTCATATGATTTTTATTGGATCGGAACTGACTGATCAGTTTTCTCACCATCATTCTGTGAACAATCACTCTCATCCTACTTAGGCGTATCATATATTATTTTTTTCACACAAACAAGTACATTGTTTTTTGTTAATTATGAAAAGTTGCGTTGTTCATTTTCATTATAACAAAAGAGATTATTCAATTCCTTTAGCTTGTAGGGAGAGAGAGGATAAAAGAACCCAGGACAAGAGAAAAATGAGTTCCTTGATCTTTTGTGCAAGCAGAAGATGTTTATGGTGTGCTAGTTACTAAAAGCTGACAGTGTTCTAGATAATGAATGGAATAAATATTATGACTTACCAACTAATTTGTGTTTATCATGACAGGTTTGGGCATATATCTTTGAGCTCACAGCAGTCAATTGTGATCGATGGCCTATCTCGGCAGTCAGGACTTTATTTGGTCCGCAGACATCGACAAGGGCTTCCCTTCATCCTTAACCGTGAGTTACTTTATGACATACTAAATATTGAAAATTTACAAATTGATAAAGATTCATCGCTATCAGAATATGAATAGTTCAAACGAGTTATTTAATTTCATTTTCAGCGGTCTTCCTTTTTCAATAAAAAAGCTTTACATTTTGGTAAATAGATTTTTTCAGCCACCACTTTGCCCTACACTTAAATATAATCTCTGTTTATGATCACTATGTCACCTTTTTTGTCCAAAATGAAGAATTAGATGTGTAAATAATAACATACAAAGACTTTAGTGTCTAACATTTGAGGCAATGGATAACTGGCAGTTCAAAGAAGCCACATTTGCCCTTGGATCACAATCTTATAACAATAAGAGGTCATTAAATAACTGCCGCATACTTCATGAATTCTCTGATGCTTTCAGAGTTTAACTGTTCATAGCCTATGTTGATGGTACTACTTGACCTACAGCATAGACTTGACAGTTATTTGAAACTTAACTGGGTTAATTGCGGGCTCGGATAAGTTGCATATCTTCGGGACTATTAATTATAAGATTCAACAAAACGTTTTCAGGTGCTCATGCGTGTGCTGCTTGCAGTGCGAGAAGTTGGGCTTCATTGGATGCATGTAACCGGACATGCATTTTCATGGTTTCCGTAAGCGAGTGGCTTTCTTTATTAATATCGTCTTTTTGTGTAATTCGATGGGTGAATTGTATTTGGACCTACCAAAACCTTCCAGTTGCAGTAATTTGTTTTAGAGTTATATGCCATAATGACTTTATTACAGTTATTAAAATAATATTTTTTTATTAGTATAATTTTGTGTCAATCTATATTATTATTTTTGTTAACATAATCTTGTTAAAGTGGTTTGAGAAATCATATGACAACGTGTATCATATATATTATTTTCCATATATGGAGCTTGTACATGAGTATATATAATCCCTGAGTTGTACCGAATGCAGTGGAAGAAACAATAGAAAAATAAATTTACGTTTCTCTCTTCTTTTTCTCTTTTTTTTTTCTTTTTCAAATATTTCAACATAATATCAGAGCCACCGATCACATAACCTGCTGCCATCATCTCTTCTGCCTTTGTTGTGGTCGTTGTCGTCGCTCCGGCCCGGCAGCTTTCAAAGTTTTTTTTTCTTTCATCGGGATCTTGATGAAATCCTAGCTTTTTTATTTATTTTTTGTTATTTTTTTATTATTTTTTGTTTGACTTCCCCCAGCCATCAACAGCGCGTATCGAGGCTTCCACAGCCTCTCCACCAAGACAACCCACCGGATCCACCTCCCGGAAACCCTCCAGAAGCGGTGCGGCAGCTCCTCCCATGGCTAGCTGGCCTTCGTCGACCGCAGCCCCGATGTTTTCCTCTTCAATCTACTCACCAGAGCTCGGATTGACCTCCCGGCCATAACGACCCTGGACTGCGTTGTGGGCCTGTCACGCCCCGAACCCAGCACCCGGGTCCGGTACGCGACCGGCCACATGAGCCCTAGAGCAGTGCCCTAAAGATCATGCAAGGCCTAAGATGAACAAAAATCCAACAAATCCACAATTAATTTAGTTAATTCAAATAGACAAATCCGACATGTCCAGATAATCAATTTAGTTCATTTACAAAAGCTTTCAAATGTTCATCGACATCAAAGAAGGATAAATAAACTACTAGCCAATGACTCTGATATTTGCACTCTGCGCCCATCCCATCCAAATCTATGCATCGCACAACTCTGGTAAAGAAAAAGAAGAAGAGGGGGTGAGTTTTACAGCCCAGTAAGAATTCTTACACATCCATACCAACACAATAATAATATGAATTTGAAAACCACGACAAATCGATGCACATTTCATGAAATCATAAACAGTTTCCAAAAGACTCAAATAATCAATATAATTACGTACATCAACATCAATGAAAGTCCATAATTATACATCAAACATCAATGAAAGTCCAGCCACACAAGAATGATATAGTATATAATAGCTTATAAATCATTATGACTGTTTTTTAATGCTTTTTCTTTCCATTCTATGTTAACTTGATCCGGATCAATTATCTTTCTGACTTTGGGCTACATCCCGGTCACGTTTCCGGCCCGTGATGGGGCAATCGATAGTATCACATTTCCGGCCTGTGATGGGGCAATTGATGGTATCACATTTCCAGCCTATGATGGGGCAATCGATAGTATCACATTTCCGGCCTGTGATGGGGCAATCGATAATATCACATTTCCAGCCTGTGATGGGGCAATCAATACTAACGAGATAAGCCCAAAGTCCCTACTCATTTAACCAATTCACATACACACATCAATTCCTTTTTCCATCTTATATCCGGCCTAGACTAACCATGGTCACGTTTCCGGCCCATGACAAGGCAACCAATATAACATGGTTAGTCCATACCACCATATTCATAAATTCAATTATGTAGGTATAAGTTATACACATACAAGCATCCATCATAATAACAATCACAAGCCAACACGATCAAAATATAATTAAATATAAAACTATTTTGCTTTGTCTGGATCATAGCATATCAAACATATATAATGCAAAAATATTTTTATCATGTAGGATTGGCGTACAAGGATTCTTACCCTTGTTGAAAACTCAGACAACTAATCATCCGTCC
Source organism: Phoenix dactylifera (assembly GCF_009389715.1). NCBI lineage: Eukaryota > Viridiplantae > Streptophyta > Magnoliopsida > Arecales > Arecaceae > Phoenix > Phoenix dactylifera. Next base: position 7,696 of record NW_024069016.1, on the reverse strand, counting down.
TCACGACAATCTATGAACCGGAATGCGCAGGACTCTGCTCAGCGTCCTCTCGTCCAATAAATTGTTTCCCTACAGAACCAAGTCGATATAAAAATTTACCCAAGATATATACAACCCAAAACCCTCAAAATAATGATCTCCCCGGATCAAACTAGAGAGAGAAAACTCCAATCTAGAGAGAGAAACTAGAGAGAAAAAATCTAGAGAGAAAACCCATAGAGGAAGAAACTAGGAGAGAGAAAGAGAGAGGAGAGAGGAAGAAGAGAAGGAAGAAGAGAGAGAAACCCTCTCTCTCCTCTCTTCACGTTTGGCCGCTTCCTTCCCCTCCCCCCTTAGAGGTCCAAGGGGCAGTGGCCATGGTGGCCCAGCCCCCACTTGACAGCGGCCACAGCCCCGGCCAAACCGGCGGCCGGCGACGGCGAAACAAGAGCGATGAGCACCGTAATAGGGATGCCCTATTTCGGAAATTCTCTGGTGATACATCGGCTCCAATCACGACGAACAAGGCTAGAAACAACAGAGAAGAAAGAGAAGGAAAAGGAGGAGCCTTACCTCGATCCGGTGTGGCGCTCCGGCAGCTCTCCGGCGACGAATCAAGGAAGAAGGACTCGGAAGAGGAGCTTCAGATTCGACGGCGATTTCCGGCGATTTGGGTGGAGAAAATTAGAGGATAGGAGGAATTATATAGGCAAAAATCTCCGAGTTCGATTCGAACTCGGAGAGCTCTTGAGATGCCCTCTTCTTCGCTGGATTCGGGGAGGAAGAAGACCCAGCCGGTCGAACTCGGAGAGCTCTTGAGATACCCTCTTCTCCGCTGGATTCGGGGAGGAAGAAGACCCAGCCGGTTTTTTTTTTTTTCTTCCTCGATCGGCCCCGTGCCAGGCATGGGTCAAGTTTTTGGGCCTGGCCACCTCGGGCCGGCCCACGAGACTTTTTTTTTTAGGGGTATTACATACTTCCCCCCAAAAAGAAAATTTCGTCCTCGATATTAACTTTCTTGAAGTCTCAAACTTTGAAAGTATGCAACTACCATATCATCCTCAAGCTCCTAAACAATCTCCCTCTCAGAATTCCCACTCACAAGATTTGAATACTTATTGAATTCACAATACTTATTGAATTCACTTGTTGCTCTCTTCTAAAAGAAGACTAACATCCCAACATTGGATTAAAATGCCATAGTTCTTTGCCCAAGGATTTAATTGCTCTTGATTAATTCCACACAGAGATCATAATCGGCTAAACATAAATAAGAGAAGGCTTTAGCATCAAATGCTCTTCATAATCTATAATCCTCCTTCTTCTCTTAACTTCGCTCATGATTTAATGATCAACCTTTGTTTTAGGAAAACCTCAAACCTTTTCAAATTGGTAGATTAACAATGTCAGAGCTAGGAGTAGGAGATTCATGTTAAAACATTCCAAGTCTAAGACCAACCAAGGAATCATCAACCGTTAACACTAAATTTAAGATGCCCAAGTTTCTTCCAAAGGTTGTCAACAAAAGAAAAACCCATTTGTGAAAGTTACATAGCTACCTCTAGATCATCCATAGAATCAACACCATTCTCCTCTACTAGAAACAAACTCAAGTGTTCCATCATAATACCTTTTAGATCAAATATTAATGTCCTTAACCAATTTCAAAATAACTCAAACCACCACACTTCCGATGTGCGCTTTGATTTAATCCATTAAATACTCTAAGGTCTCTAAATGATTTATGACCGAAATATCACTTTGCACTAGGAATAAGAAAATCCAAATTTCAAAACTTTAATTAAAATTTATGTAGAGTATACTAACCATAACTAACCCTCAAGCCATTAATCAAGTTTAAGGTCACTACATGATCTCCACAACTTAGAATCCAAAATATCCAGATTTAATTAACTCTGGATTCCTTAGCAATTCAATTACATAATTTAGATTGACCTTCCTTCCAAAAGAATTTACTTCAAATTCAATGGGTTAAAAGTCATTGAGCCAATATCACTATGATTAGAAATTAACTCTATCAACCTTCAAATCTTTCTTCACCAAGATTCTTAATATGTATGATCAATGCTACATATGATAACTCACATAAGCATCTCAAAATATAAATCTCTACTCAATGGCAAAGATTCTTGGTTAGATCATAAATCTAGACTTTAGTTCAAGTTAACACATCCAATAGTCTCCAACAATTATAAGAAAAATTCAGTAGCCCAATCCAAATATATAAATTCAAATAATTAGAATTCGCCCATCAATATGCCAACTCAATAGCCTCAAAATAAAATCAAATATATCAATAGAAAATAGACCTATTTGTAATATCCAAACACGCCAATACCACATACAGATTCACATACATATTCAACTTCGAAGAACATTCCTTTCAATATTATGAAATCTCCATAGCTCACTCCAATACTATGGAAGATCTACGTACAAATCTCACTCTAATAATTAGCAGCAAAATCAAAAGTACAATCACATCAAAATCTATATCAAGTTTGAACTTTCAAGTCATTTAAATAATATATGAGCATGGTATAACCGATATGCCATTGTTGACTTTCCTACACTTATCTTAGGTCAAACCTCTCTTATCATATCAAAGACAATTTATACTTTCCTTCCACACTCATCGAAAACCAAACCTAATGCATACATTTTATCACAATGCCCAGTGATCTTACACTGTAAGCACTGAATTTAATTGTCATGTCCCAAGTGATCATAACCTTAAACTATGATATATTTCTATCACAATCCCTAGTGATCTTAAACATATGCTCGGATTTCAATTTTGTCACTATCTCCGATGACCTTAAACCTCAAACTTTAATGCCACTAAGGCCACAGTCCCTAGTGGTCTTAAACCTTAGATTACAATATTATTCCTGTTACAATCTCAAGTGATTATAAACCAAGGCTCTAATAGTTTTTCTATTATAATTTTCCACTCACACTCATCTGAACCTAAACCCTAGGATACCTTAACCTGGCTCTGATACCACTCTATCATGCCGCGAACCCAGCACCTGGGTCCGGTACACGACCGGCCGCATGAGCCCTAGAGCAGTGCCCTAAAGATCATGCAAGGCCTAAGATAAACAAAAATCCAACAAATCCACAATTAATTTAGTTAATTCAAATAGACAAATCCGACATGTCCAGATAATCAATTTAGTTCATTTACAAAAGCTTTCAAATGTTCATCGACATCAAAGAAGGATAAACAAACTTCTAGCCAATGACTCTAATATTTGCACTTTGCGCCCATCCCATCCAAATATATGCGTCCTGCAACTCTGGTAAAGAAAAAGAAGAAGAGGGGTGATCTTTACAACCTAGTAAGAATCCCTACACATCCATACCAACACAATAATAATATAAATTTGAAAACCACGACAAATCGATGCACATTTTATGAAATCATAAACAGTTTCCAAAAGACTCAAATAATCAATATAATTACGTACATCAACATCAATAAAAGTCCATAATTATACATCGAACATCAATGAAAGTCCAGCCACACAAGAATGATATAGTATATAATAGCTTATAAATCATTATGACTGTTTTTTAATGCTTTTTTTTTTCATTCTATGTTAACTTGATCCGGATCAATTATCTTTCCGACTTTAGGCTACATCTCAGTCACGTTTCCGGCCCGTGACAGGGCAATCGATAGTATCACATTTTCGGCCTGTGACGGAGCAATCGATGGTATCACATTTCCAGCCTGTGATAGGGCAATCGATAGTATCACATTTCCAGCCTGTGATGGGGCAATCGATAATATCACATGTCCAGCCTGTGATGGGGCAATCAATACTAACGAGATAAGCCCAAAGTCCCTACTCATTTAACCAATTCACATACACACATCAATTTCTTTTTCCATCTTATATCCGGTCTAGACTAACCATGGTCACATTTCCGGCCCATGACAGGGCATCCAATATAACATGGTTAGTCCATACCACCACATTCACAAATTCAATTATGCAGGTATAAGTTATACATATACATGCATCCATCATACTACCAATCACAAGCCAACACGATCAAAATATAATTAAATATAAAACTATTTTGCTTTGTCTGGATCATAGCATATCAAACATATATAATGCAAAAATATTTTTATCATGTAGGATTAGCGTACAAGGATTCTTACCCTTGTTGAAAACTCAGACAACTAATCATCTGTCCTCACGGCAATCTATGAACCGGAATGCGCAGGACTCCGCTCAGCATCCTCTCGTCCAATAAATTGTTCCCCTACAGAACCAAGTCAATATAAAAATTTACCCAAGATATATACAACCCAGAACCCTCAAAATAATGATCTCCCCGGATCAAACTAGAGAGAGAAAACTCCAATCTAGAGAGAGAAACTAGAGAGAAAAAATCTAGAGAGAAAACCCATAAAGTGAGAAAGTCTATAGAGAGAGTCCCAAGAGATTGAAACATAGAGGAAGAAACTAGGAGAGAGAAAGAGAGAGGAGAGGAAGAAGATAAGGAAGAAGAGAGAGAAAGCCTCTCCCTCCTCTCTTCACGTTCGGCCGCTTCCTTCCCCTCCCCCCTCAGAGGTCCAAGGGGCGGCGGCCATGGCGGCCCAGCCCCCACTTGACAGCGGCCACAGCCCCGGCCAAACCGGCGGCCGGCGACGGCGAAATAAGAACGATGAGGACAGTAATAGGGATGCCCTATTTCGGAAATTCTCTAGTGATGCATCGGCTCCAATCACGACGAACAAGGCTAGAAACAACAAAGAAGAAAGAGAAGGAAAAGGAGGAGCCTTACCTCGATCCGGTATGGCGCTCCGGTGGCTCTCCGGTGACGAATCAAGGAAGAAGGACACGGAAGAGGAGCTTCGGATTCGACGGTGATTTCCGGTGATTTGGGTGGAGAAAATCAGAGGAGAGGGGGAACTATATAGGCAAAAATCTCCGAGTTCGAATCGAACTCGGAGAGCTCTTGAGATGCCCTCTTCTCCGCTGGATTCGGGGAGGAAGAAGAGCCAGCCGGTTTTTTTTTTTTTTTTGCTTCCTCGATTGCCCCCGTGCAAGGCACGGGTCAAGTTTTTGGGCCTGGCCACTTCGGGGCGGCCCATGAGACATTTTTTTTAAAGGGGTATTACATACTTTCCCCCAAAAAGAAAATTTTGTCCTCGAAATTAACTTTCTTGAAGTCTCAAACTTTGAAAGTATGCAACTACCATATCATCCTCAAGCTCCTAAACAATCTCCCTCTCAGAATTCCCGCTCACAAGATTTGAATACTTATTGAATTCACAATACTTACTGAATTCACTTGTTGATCTCTTCTAAAAGAAGACTAACATCCCAACATTAGATTAAAATGCCATAGTTCTTTGCCCAAGGATTGAATTGCTCTTGATTAATTCCACACAGAGATCATAATCGGCTAAACATAAATAAGAGAAGGCTTTAGCATCAAATGCTCTTCATAATCTATAATCCTCCTTCTTCTCTTAACTTCGCTCATGATTTAATGATCAACCTTTGTTTTAGGAAAACCTCAAACCTTTTCAAATTAGTAGATTAACAATGTCAGAGCTAGGAGTAGGAGATTCATGTTAAAACATTCCAAGTCTAAGACCAACCAAGGAATCATCAACCGTTAACACTAAATTTAAGATGCCCAAGTTTCTTCCAAAGGTTGTCAACAAAAGAAGAACCCATTGGTGAAAGTTACATAGCTACCTCTAGATCGTCCATAGAATCAACACCATTCTCCTCTACTAGAAACTAACTCAAGTGTTCTGTCATAATACCTTTTAGATCAAATATTAATGTCCTTAACCAATTTCAAAATAACTCAAACCACCACACTTCCGATGTGCACTCTGATTTAATCCATTAAATACTCTAAGGTCTCTAAATGATTTATGACCGAAATATCACTTTGCACTAGGAATAAGAAAATCCAAATTTCAAAACTTTAATTGAAATTTATGTAGAGTATACTAACCATAACTAACCCTCAAGCCATTAATCAAGTTTAAGGTCACTACATGATCTCCACAACTTAGAATCCAAAATATCCAGATTTAATTAACTCTGGATTCCTTAGCAATTCAATTACATAATTTAGATTGACCTTCCTTCCAAAAGAATTTACTTCAAATTCAATGGGTTAAAAGTCATTGAGCCAATATGACTATGATTAGAAATTAACTCTATAAACCTTCAAATCTTTCTTCACTAAGATTCTTAATATGTATGATCAATGCTACATATGATAACTCACATAAGCATCTCAAAATCTAAATCTCTACTCAATGGCAAAGATTCTTGGTTAGATCATAAATCTAGACTTTAGTTCAAGTTAACACATCCAATAGTCTCCAACAATTATAAGAAAAATTCAGTAGCCCAATCCAAATATATGAATTCAAATAATTAGAATTCCTCCATCAATATGCCAACTCAATAGCCTCAAAATAAAATCAAATATATCAATAGGAAATAGACCTATTTGTATCCAAACATGCCAATACCACATGCAGATTTCCATACATATTCAACTTCGAAGATGTGGAGTGATTGATTAAAACCCTATTTGATTTTGATGAGATCAAAGCAATAGAGTATATTTCTTGTTTACTAATGAATTCAATTAAGTGTTTCAGTAAAAATCTTGTCTAAGTGTCTCAAGATTTGGTTCATAATTTTTGGATAAGTTAAGAAGTCAGCTTGAACCAAAGTCTGAGACTCGAGTCGACTCCAGAGTATCACGAGTCGACTCCAAGCGTATCAAGTTCACTGGCACGGGCTCGAGTCGACTCCAGATCTGTACGAGTCGACTCCGACTGAGAACAGACAGAAGAACAGAAAGCTTCAACTCAGAACCTGTCAACGGGTCGACTCCCAAAGTGCGCGAGTCGACTCCGATGTTCACCGAGTCGACTCCAGGATAGTAAGAGTCGACTCCAAGAGGAACACAAAGAAAAAGTCAGAGAGCAGTTTTCGGGTCTGAGATTCGAGTCGACTCCAGTGAAACGCGAGTCGACTCCGATGGATGGCAAGTCGACTCCAAAGAAGGTGAGAGTCGACTCTCAGAGGAACACAAGAAAAAGTCAGAGAGCAATTTTCGGACTCTGAGATTCGAGTCGACTCCCGCAATATGCGAGTCGACTCCAAGACTCCGCGACCATCAACAGACAGAAGACCAAGTTACTGCCTCTGAGATTCGAGTCGACTCCCAGACAGCTCGAGTCGACTCCAAGACAGCTTCACATCAAAAAGGCAGAAGACCAAGTTTCGGAAACTGAGAGCCGAGTCGACTCCGAGGAAGTTCGAGTCGACTCCAAGACTGGACGAGCCAAAAGACAGAGAATCGGGAGTTCGGGCTCTGAGATTCGAGTCGACTCCCCAGGACAGTCGAGTCGACTCGAGTGGATCAAATTCAAAATTGGATCCACGGACTTCAGTGGATGAGCCGACTCCGAAATTGCCAAGTCAGCTCCAGAAGTTGGCGAGTCGACTCTAGGTCAAGACGAGTCGACTCCCAGTCGTGAAGGCAACTTTAATTCAAATTTGGAACAGTTGCCGAGTCGACTCCGAAAAAGTTTGAGTCGACTCCCGCTACAGCCGAGTCGACTCCTGATCGCGCGAGTCGACTCTAACCCACCAACGGACACATTGTCAGGCTGCGCAGAGTGTGCAGA